>NC_079165.1:108373215-108410715 GCF_947568905.1 Ostrea edulis
CCCATGGGCCACATCATTCACCTGAGTCACCTTGGCCCATATCTGAAGACTTTCCATATATATTTGCATGTAAAACTGTAGTCCCTATTATGGCCCAAACTACCCTTTGCAAACTTGAATCTACACTATGTCAGAAAGCTTTAATGTAAATGTCAACTTCTTTGGCCCAATGGTTCTTGAGAAGAAGATTTGTAAAGATTTTTCCTATATTTGTATGTAAAACCTTGACTCCAACCACCCCCCCCCCCTTGTGGCCCCATCCTACCCCTGGGGGCCATGATTTGAACAAACTTGAATCTGCACTATGTCAGAAAGTTTTCATGTAAAAATCAGCTTTTTTGGCTTAGTGGTTCTTGAGAAGAAAATTTTTAAAGATTTTCCCTATATATTTGTATGTAAAACTTTGATCCCGTATTGTGGCCCCATCCTACCCCAGGGGCCCATGATTTGAACAAACTTGAATCTGCATTATGTCAGAAAGCTTTCATGTAAATATCAGCTTTTCTGGCTTAGTGGTTTTTGAGAAGAAGATTTTTAAAGTTTTTCCCTATATATTTGTATGTAAAACTTTGATCCCCCCTTGTGGCCCCATCCTACCACCAGGGGCCATGATTTGTACAAACTTGAATCTGAAATATGTCAGGAAGCTTTCAGGTAAATTTCAGCTCTTTTGGCCCAGTGGTTTTTGAGAAGAAGATTTTTAAATGACCCCACCCTATTTTTACATTTTTGTGATTATCTCCCCTTTGAAAGGGACATGGCCCTTCATTTGAACAAACTTGAAAGCCCTTCACCCAAGGATGCTTTTGGCCACGTTTGGTTGAAATTGGCCCAGTGGTTCTGGAGAAGAAGTCGAAAATGTGAAAAGTTTAACAGACAGACGACGGACAAAATGTGATCAGAAAAGCTCACTTGAGCTTTCAGCTCAGGTGAGCTAAAAATTGCACAATGTTAAAAATGCCTATTCATTGAAACAGATATTTTCCATAAATGTATGTCAGTTGCTATTAAAAATTCATTTTACATTGGGTAATCATGGGGTGTATTTTTTCAGAGTGCAGTGCGAGTTATTTCAATGAATGTTAATCATATCCATTGGATGAAGACATAATTTGGCATTTTTGATAATTTATTGTGTACCTGATAAAAAAGCAGGATTTAAAGAAGTCTAGTGCATGCTCCAATTTTACTTTATCCATCTTCCAACAAATACGCTTCCCCTTTTCCTGAAGTACAACACCTATTTTGAAGAAGAAGAAAATATATAACATATTTCGAAATTAATTACAACTCATCATTTGTTGTCAAACAAAGGGGTCTAAAGACATTGAACAATATTTCTAATATCATTATTGATTTGACCTTTGTCTTGATTTTGTGGCCTCAAATACCATCAAGAGGCTCATGGGTTGCATTGCTCACCCAAGTCATCTTGACCCTGCTGTAGTGATTTTTAAAAGATTTGTTTCCAATCTTTATTCCCATGAAAATTTTTAACCCTATATTGCGACCCAAATCTAGCCCAAAAAGTTGCGATATAGCCTACTTGAATTCACATATGGGGATGCCTCAAAACCAATATGACTAACATGATCTTGCTGTTATTGAGAAAACATCTTTTTTAAAGATCTTCTTTCAAGCATATATGTCCTATAAATGTAAATTATGATTCATTGAGTAACCATAAACCAAGGGTTTATTTTACTGAGGGAACAAACTTCAAATGAACTTAGGAATGTTGGTGTTATGATAGGATTTAGTGTGGCTCTGTGACACTTACACTGTCTTAAACATTTGTTTCAATCAATTTTCTGAATAGTCTAATATAAATTTCCAATTGTGTTTCACACCTACCCCTAGGGCCCAGAATTGAACACACAGAAATTTGAAAACCTGTTCATGCATGCATATTGATATGGCTAGTCTAATCATGGCCATCTGTTATTGAGATGAATATTTTTAAAGATGTTCCATACATATACCCAAATAAAACTTAGATCAATTATTGTGCCATACCCTACTTTCTAGGACCACAATTTGAACAAACTTAAATTGTGCAATATCTGTGAGTTTAACCTGACTACTAGTGATACCTGTCTTTTATGAAGATTTATTTAAAAAAATTCCAGTATACTTAGATCCTCTATGGTGATTGAATCTACACTATGTTAAGGAAGGTCTTTAGGTAAACATTTTAAATTTCATCTATGTGATATGAAATCAGATATGAGATCAGAGACATAGATAACATGTTACTTAGTCATGTAAATATTCCATATTTCTTGATTATCTCCCCTTTGAAAGGAGCATGGCCCTTCATTTAATTTGAACAAGCTTGAATCCCCTTTTCTCAAGGATGATTTTTGCTAGATTGCCTGACAATGGCTCAGTAGTTGTAGAAAAAATTAAATTTTGAAAAGTCTACAAACAGATGGACAGACAGACAAAAGCTCACTAAAATGTTCAACTCAGGTGAGGTAAATAGGATAATATGCTCTGTGGTTTATCAGTATACCAAGTTTGTTGTCAACCAAGCAATTGGTGTGACTGACGGGTGCAAACTTAATTAATATTCCAACTCACATAAACAGGACAATATAACAACCTGAACAATACATATATTACATGTGAATATATACATGTGTATATTTACAATGACAACGGTTTTTCATTTTCATACATGCAAAGCAGATATCATGATGTATACCTTTAATATTGCTACATGACTTTGCATGTATTCAAGTCTGACCAATTCCAGTTCTAATTCTAGGAATCACGTCCATATTCTGTTGTTTGTTGTATGGCAAGCAAGTCATGGAATCTTCTTGGAATTTCAGTGAACAGATTCCTTGTATACTGAAATTTAAGTAAATTTATTTCATTCAATGAAGCTGAACTACCAACTATCAATTTGTGGTGATGGCAATGATGTCGATACCTGCAGAGGTGTCAATAATTCAATTTTCAATCAAGTTCACAAGTTACCAAATTCTGTAGACAACAAGTATAACGGACATTATGATCAAAGAAAAATGGTGATCAGGTAAGCTATACAGACTTTTGGTTAAAAGACCCGTGCTAAATCATTACATCCGATACATTTTTGCTGATAAGAAATATTCATTTGATTAAAAATTATGTTTGAAATTGTTCATTTTATGCAAAATTAACTAAAATAGATTCTTAAGGTCTTCATATTTGATGTGATAAAAATTAGCTAATGAAGAGCACTTTTAAGACTGATTCTATGTAACTATCAAAATTCAGTGGCCACGGTATGTCACAGATTTTTATGAAACTTTGTGTGTAACAATATTATGATAGATATAAAACAAAAAGGGCATGCAAAGGTTTGACTTAGCAACGGTTGCCATGGAAACCGATCCTCTAACAACAGCTGGACAAGATATGCACATATATGTTATATTTTGAATAAACCAAAATTAAACGCTATTGTTTATAAAAACAACAATTGTAAAAATTATTTTGAGCTAGGTTCTAGCTTTTAGAAATTTTTTTGTATTTATTTAATCCTTGAAAGCAATAGAAATAATTATTTTTATGATGTATAAGGGTTTGATATATGTAATTTTTAGAGAGGAATAAAATATATTTGCCCAGTCATTTGGTGTAAACTCACATGCTAGTAAAATGTATTGAATCTTACTTTAAAAAAGTACAGAAACACATTTGTGGAGAAACCAAAGGTAAACACATAAACCAGTAGTTTCCTCTGGTGCACAAACCAAAATACACCAGAAAGAGTTATTGCCCTTTGTAACACTCTCTTGTATTGGAGATATGAACAGCCTTCATTTGTTTTCAGTATGGCAGGAGGTGGAAATTGAGTTTTTATTCAATTTGTTCTTCAGAAGTTTATCAATATCAGATGCTCTTTGTTCACTTAATTCACTACCACGATATTTATCTTCAATTGTGCTAAAGGATTCCGGTTTATTTCATGGAATACAAATCCGTTTGATCTTTGCCATAGTCACCGGACTCTATCATCCAATCGTCTACGTATTCGTAGAAAAAGTAAATGTTGTGTGGAATTTAACGCTTTATTGCATCACATCCGACTAAAAAATGACCAGGGAAACAGAAGGCTGACAGACATATTCATAGAAAAAGCCCTGCCTGTTGCCGTGTTGGAACTTGTATTGACGTAAGTATTCTATTTGATTTAGAATCCAAATTCTAAAGTAAAGGCTGAATAAAATGTATCAGAAAATTTGGCTTTTAGTAAACATATGAGAACCCCAATTTATTTTATACTGCCAGCCAGGCTAGTCAGCTATAGTGGTATACATGTAGACTGAACATTGTAAGTAGTCCTGTCATTTACTGCATGGGTGTACAATATAGAATACTAGTTAAGTATGTCCCCAACCTAACATTCACTCAGGGAGTTTCCTATCACATTTACACAGAGTTCAGGATCTGTAAAAATTGGGGAATACTTATAAAATCATGTTTCATATGGACATTTTCAAAAGGACTAGGCTTAATTTATGTAATCCTAAGTGATGACCCCCCCTCTCTCTCTCTGTCTCTGTCTCTCTCTCTCTCTCTCTCTCTCTCTCTCTCTCTCTCTCTCTCTGACTGTCAAGTTTACAATAAAAACAAACATGCAAATGCCTGTGTGCATTCTAGATAAAGATTGTTAAAATCATATATATTGGTGAGCCAGGCTACTTTCAAGTTTGTTTACCTGTGGTAACCCCCACTAATATGTGATGGTTCTAATCTACAGAAGAAATCACACAAATACTATTATGATTTAAAGTTTTCTCATCTCTGTAATTATGAACTTTAGGACACTTGATTTGGAAAAATTAAATGATGAAAAATTGATGATTTTGAATTGGGTCCTGTAACTGGGCCCTCAAATTTTAATACATGTAGGTCCTGTCAACTGAAGTAAATCAAAAAATATTAAATGTACATTGTAAATATTCAAATACTTTTGAATTCTTACTTTTTCATCCAATAATCACATATTTTGGCCAAAGTACATGACCACTATTTTATGTAATTAATGTGTGCTTTTCTGTGTTTCAGCTGTATGAGCATCATACTGTGCAAATCACCTAAAGATGGAGTTGACCAAGTTGCTGACTTTGAGGAGGTAAATATTCAGCATTAATACATACACATTGAATACATAATTTGAAATTCAAATTTGAATCCCAGTATTATAAATCCTAAAACAAATTAATATATGTGGGGAATGTGGTACATTGGGTTTAGTTTCTTGGTTATAGAGCCTGCATGGAAACTGAATTCTCTAGAATAATCACAGGAGACCATCCATTTTTTATGCGACATGATGACTTGAAACGTTTTCATCACAACTTCCTAAAAAAAATTATTACTTCACTTAATTAGCATACTCAAAAAGACTAGTTGTTTTGTTGTCAATGACGCACATATATATGTACACATGTGTATGAGCTCAGTATCATTTGTAAAAATGATTAATTCTAATTAGGTCAATGTTGAGAATCACTCAAGTGACCTACATGTTGCTATTTGTGTGCGTCAGTCATCATAAGACATTAATTGAACATTAATATTTTTTCTTGATAACCACCCTTCCAATTCTTTTCAAATTTCTTTTAAGCATCTTTGGGACAAGGGGAATTAAGTCCCTTTTAAAACTTTTAAAAATGCTCTATACCAAAATTGAGAATTTTGTTTTAGAACTAGGGTTTGATTTCTTCAATTTTATGGAGAAAACTTTTTCAGATATACACTTCGTTAAATTGTAGAGTTGGGGAAGGGGGGGGGGGAGGGTATAAGTGTATTTGACATTTATTTGTGTCCAAATTATGCAATTAATACTGAGGATTTCAGTAGTAGTCTGTTTTTAAAACAACAGACACCTAGAATTAAGAGCACAATGAAAGCATACATGTGATAAGGAGGGGGGGGGGTGACTTCATAATAATGCCTGAAAATTCTTAACAAGTAAATTTTAACAAAAATTTTACACTAGAGATGCCAATTCAAGATAATTAACATGCTTTGTTTATTGACATCTGGTGTACATTTAGCAACAAGTAGTGTTGTTCATTGTGAAACGATAAATTGATAATGTACATGTATGCGTTGGTTGTACATGTGTTTTAGGCATATCTTATTGCATGTTTTTTTGTGTTTGGTTGTCGAAAATATTGATAGAAATTAATAATGAAGAATTGCTGATATACTAAGGACATCATGATTCTGATCTAAAGAAATTGAGGACTAGTTAATATTTACATACTTTGTTACATCATGACCATACATTGCTTGCAAGAAAAACACACATGGGCCACTTACATGTAATCAGTGACTAAGAAATTTTGTTCAGTTATACTGTTTTCAAGTCATTACACTTAATTCTTTAAAAAAAATCCTTAACTGGCAATTGATTGCAATCAGAAATTGCAAATTTTCTATTTATTCCTTACTTGACACCATCGAATGACAGTAATGTGATGCGCGCTCCCTGTAATCAGGGGGAAATAACTCGTATAGCATTGTGAAAAATGTAGCTCATTGATTGTTCAGATACGTTTGAAATATTTTATGGTTATACAAGATATTTTACAATAACTATTGAAAAAGACTCGAACACAATTTATGTTCATGTTATGCATAAATCTTATTAAATCATTGACTCCGCAAAATATTATGACATCACAGGAGGGTGGAACTACCTTAAATAAAGCTGAATGCTTATGAAGGAAAAACAGAAAGGGGTACCAAAATTGCGAATTTCGAAAACACAGGGTTGTGAATGTGGGTCCAAAAGAGTCATATAGTGTATAACATGGATTTTGTAGCCCTTAGAGCTATAGTGATACTTTGAATTTTTTTTAAATTTGATTAATACTCAAGTAACCAATAAGGTTTGTGGACATCTTGTTAATTTATGAGTATTAACACTATTAATAGCTCTTCAATACAGCATAAACACATGTATACAAACTGTATCAAAACATAACATCCTTTAGGCCAATTCAACTTAATTAGTAAGATTATCATCCTGGGTCACCAAAAAGTATGGGGCAGACTGTGGGAAGATTTTATTTTTTTATTTTTATTTTCTGAGAAATATATTGATGACAAACGAGTTTTTGTCAACAGAAGTGCATAATTTAATGCCAGATATATAAATCTATGTTATTTCACAGATGATTTTTGAGGGGCGGGTGGGCGGGCATGATAATCTATCAACTACGTAATTAATTAAGTGGTAAAATTACTATTCTAGCATCATGAATGATCTTGTACATGTAAATTTAGTTTAATCAAATTGAATTAGGTGTGTACTGTATGAAAATGTGAAAAATAAGATGAACTTTTCAATATTTGTTCAACACATTTTTTAGAACTTGAAGAGCAGAAGATGCATTCCATGACTCTTATGTGATATAGAAGACAAAGAAGAGCTCTTGAGAATGGAAAAAAAACCTGCGAGTTTTACAGTCAATGAACACACCTCACGACACAAGTCCATCCTGATTCAGTATACTATTCTTCTAAGGAAACACCATGACTTAGTTAAGATTAAGTTTTGGTGTCAGAAGACTAATGTAACTAAAACATTGCAAAATTAACCTGCAAGTGTCTTATGTGAGCCTACTGAATAAGGATTCATTACTGAACAGTTGAAGGAAAATCACTATTATAATGATTTTTTTAAAAAGATGATTGTGTTGTTTGGATAACATTGTGATCCATGTTTGTTGAATAAACAACTTTGCAAAAATGAGTTGTTCTGTGTTAATATTATAAATTTACTAATTACTGGTATGTCAACATAGATTACAGTAACACTGAACAAACTTCAATAAATTTTAAAGTTTCATGCAGTTTCTGCAGTAGAAAATGACACCTATTGATTTTCTGGTCCAAAGGTCACTAGGTGCAATACAATACTCTGTACAATTGATGTCTGACCAGTTTCTTCAGAACCCTTTGATTGATAGTGATATTTCATACAGGGGTTGGTCACTGGTAGTATATGACCCCCATTGATTTTCAGGTCAAAAGATTAAAAATAACAGGGGCCTCCGTGGCCGAGTGGTTGGAGCATAGCGTTCAAAATGACACGACCTCAGTCGGCGAGGGTTCGAATCCCGCTCGCGCTGGTATTACGTGAGAAAGTTTCCCAATTTACTTTCGGAAGGTCGGTGGTCTCTCCGCAGGTACATTGTATCTGGGTTCTCACTTTCACCAATAAACACTGGTCACCACCAGAAAACTGAAAAATTGTTGAGTGTGGCGGAAAATATCAATAAATCAATCAATTAAAAATGACTAGGTGCAATGTAGCTAGTACTCTATGCAAAGGTGTCCCCCCAATATCTTGGGCCTGTTGTTCAATTATGATATTTCATATGTTGGTTGGTTATGAATAGTAGATGACCCTAATGATTTCCAGGTCAGAGGTCAACAAATACAAGGCAGTACAATGAACAAGTTATTGGTATCTACCCAATATCTTGAGAAGACTTTTTATAGTTATTGATAATAGTTTACATGACAATACAGTACATGTAATATAGCTCGTTTATGGAAATGATTGCAAAATCTACTTGGTGTTTGGGGAGGGGGGGTCCTACTGGATTACAGTTTATGTTTACATGGGTTTTTTTAATCACTCTAACTAATTTTTATTAATATGTTAAACTTCTCCATGTTTATTTTTGAAATATCAATTGCTCATATTGTTCATTGTAACTGAAAATGGTGTAGGTTGTATTATTTGTCATTAGTATGAATTTTTGGCAAAATGCACAAATCTACAGTTTTCGTACTACAATAGATCAATTGTACTACATTTCACCATTAATCTTTTTATATAAATTAGGAGTCTTTGATATGGACACCCTTTGATGACAGTTGATTATGCTGTATGTATTTTCCAAATTATCTAAATTCATCAACGAAATCCAACAAAAAATCCCGTTTTGGCAAAATGCCCAAATCTACAGTTTTCATGCTACAATAGATCTATTGCACTACGTTTCACCATTAATCTTTTTATATACATTAAGAGTCTTTGATATGGACACCCTTTGATGACAGTTGATTATGCTGTATGTATTTTCCAAATTATCTAAATTCATCAACGAAATTCAACAAAAAATTCCGTTTTGGCAAAATGCCCAAATCTACAGTTTTCGTGCTACAATAGATCTATTGCACTACGTTTCACCATTAATCTTTTTATATACATTAAGAGTCTTTGATATGGACATCCTTTGATGACAGTTGATTATGCTGTATGTATTTTCCAAATTATCTAAATTCATCAACGAAATCCAACAAAAAATCCCGTTTTGGCAAAATGCCCAAATCTACAGTTTTCGTACTACAATAGATCTATTGCACTACGTTTCACCATTAATCTTTTTATATATATTAAGAGTCTTTGATATGGACATTCTTTGATGACAGTTGATTATGCTGTATGTATTTTCCAAATTATCTAAATTCATCAACGAAATCCAACAAAAAATCACTTCTTGGCAAAGTGCCAAATTATAATACATTGGTACAGCGGTCAGTAACACACTCTTTACTATAGGTGGATATAGATATCTTAAATAAGGAGGGAATTTTATGGGGAATCGAGATTTATGGAGAAAATTAGTTGTCTTTTTCAATTTTTTATATACCACAAGGACAAAACATGGGCAAAACGGACTGAATTTTGCAGTTCAATTAGCCCTCATAGACTGCTGTCGGTTTCCATGGCAACGGATGGTAGAAATTCGGTGGTGGGGTTGAAATTATGTAAGATGGTGCAAGTAAAGTTAATACTGTGAAAATCAAAGAAATCTGTGACATTGAGTGGCCAGACCCTATCTGATTTCTTTGATTTTTACATAGAATTGATCTTAATATGTATTTTCAACTATGTGGGTTGTGATTGGATTTTAAAAAATGCACCTATACTGGTTATAAGAAAATTAAAATGATTTTGATATAGAATCAGGTGTCACAAATAGTGTTTCCTATTTTAATTATTATTCCATGGCTAAGAAAATCAAAAATCATTAATTTTGAATTTCCACTGTGATAACATCATGATTAACAACTATGTGGAATCAACATTTGTACTTTTCTCAAAAATCAGATACAAAAAGACTCATGAAAATTCATGAGACTTGTGAATTTTCATGGGATTGAGGCTGCTCATAAACCATGAGTCTGGGGCTTATCTTTAAAAAGCCCTAGTAACAACCCTGATGTGTTATGAAATTTGAACCTGCGGTACATGTGTTAGATTAGAGTTGTGAGGATCAAGATACCCCAACATATCACCATATGGCATATGTCATTGACTTGTCTAAACAATGTGTAACTGTTGACCCACCAGGTTCAGTAATCATGGGGTGGGGGTGGGGTTGTTGAATCATTCATTGAAATAACATGAAAAAAGAGCAATGATTCATTAGTTTCATTTTAGCTGATGTGTTTTGATTTTAGCCTGTGGAAGAAAAAGTTACTTTCAACCACTGGTTGGCAGAGGGAAAACAGAAGTGTTTCTAAAATGGCCTACATTCCCGCAATGTGATTTGTTTAAGGAGCATAAATATCTAGCTACCGATTTCTTATAGTCATTCACATAAATTGTCTTTGAAACTTCTTCACATGGAGTATTTGTCCATAAAGAAATGTTACAAAACGGCATCGTCTGTCTTCAAACCGCCAACTCGTATGACATGTTGTCATGTTTCCCCAAACAATCGTATCTTTAACACTAGAGTTAGCAAAGGGAGATAATAAAATCGTCAATCTGCTAGATCGTACGTAGTTTTTAAAAATCTGTAACTAATTTGTAAACATGTTTCCAAATGATGTTTGTTATTTCTTTTACTGTCCATACTATTGACTTTATGTATCTATTAATCTTTAATGACAGAGTGTCCGATAATTAATTTTTATGACCATTTTCATTAGTGCTCTTTATAAGGAAAACAACGGGAAAATATTTTTGAAACCGAATATCCTTTCAGCCGATTAAAAATCTTAAGAAGGATTCAAGGTGAAATTTTTTATTGGATCAAGTTCAAAACATGATTTTCTTCAAATTAGCCATTTTTCAAAAGATTTTAAATTTATAGCTGTGCCACTTTTTTTTTCATTCTGCATGATTCTTACGTGGACTGCTACTTAACTCCTAACATTGATAAGGTGACAAGCTTAAATTAGTTACATATTATACATAGACAAAAGCTAGAGAGTCCAGATTAGAATAACAAAATACGGAGTGAGTTGTCAAGAGTCTATTATGTGCAGATGTTTTAATCTACCAAATGATGTTGCTGATTATTCAGGGGTGGGTGGGGGACATGTCCCCCAATTTACCTCTCCTGAGCTGAAAGCTCAAGTGAGCTATTCTGATCGCCTTTTGTCTGCCGTCCATTTGTCCGTCTTTTCATATTTCGGGGTGTCAAGCCACTTTTGGTCTAAAACATGTAGGATTATAGGAATTTTTTTGGCAATTTATAGGGCAAATATAGGGATTTTTACATCAGATTTAAAGGAATAAATAGGATTTTTATAAAAGAATTTGTATAAAAGTTTATTGTATCTGCATAAAAATCTATGAAACATAGCATCTCACTGAAGAAGAAATAATATTAAACATAAACAAAGACAAAATCCTTTCAGATGTGGACAGTTTTCTGTGCAATAAACAGTTCTTTTACAGTCATCATAGTGTCGTAATAGTCGAGGAAATACCTGACAAATCCCTCCAGAGATGTCCTTTAGACAGGTTGTGTCCGTAGAAACGTCTGGCAAGATGGCGGGTCAGGATATCAATATATCGTTAGATAGATCGTACGCAGATGAGTCGGGCTGTGGTACCACACTCCTCCCCTCCTTGTAGAGCTGATGATGTTCATTGGCGAATTAATACTATATTAACTTTACAGCTATGTAAAATCCACCCCCACCCCCAAACAGTTCAACAATAGGACATGGAGTATAGTAATAATTGAATTGTCCTCAAGATATGCGAAGACCAATACGTAACAGCAAACATCAGATAACAGAAATCATGCACTTTTCCTAAGTACATATATATGAAAAATGTATGTACAATCCAAAATGAGGTCCACAAAGAATTTTTTTTTTATAACAATAAGAAGACTGGCACTATATATAGTTAGGGGACTCGATGACTATAGATCTCCATGGCATTAGTGTTGGCTATCTTCAACAGAAGGGATGCCGGCATATTCCTTATAAAGGATACTTGCTTGGCCAAGGAGAGAATATTCCAAGGATGATTGAGGCGGCATCCAGGAGCAGGAGGAAGATAGGGGGCATCTGTCTCAAGCAAAAGCTGCTCCGGCGGTATTAACGCTACCATCCTCGGGTCCTGCACGGATTTCATTGTGACCCCAAACTTGACATGGGTCAATTCCCTCTGCCACTGCCGCAGCTCCTCTAACTCGCCAATGAAGCAGTGTCTATGAAAGACATGATCCGACATATCCATCATGTGTATGGTAGCGAGTGTGTGCACTGCTGCTTCACCCGTGCCATTGTCTCGACAGTGTAGTATGACGGGCTTGCCCAAGTCACGAGCCATCAGAAGCATTTCTGCAAGGAAGTCCAACTATTTCCTGAGGCGCTCACGCTGGCAGTCCTGAGGGTTATGGCATGGATTACAGCTGCACTGCGATGTTAGATCTATGCCAATTTCACCAATAGCGCAGCACTGTGGCAAGCTAGCCAATTCAGAGAGCCTTATCAGGATGTCAGGGTGGGCATCACATACAGAGTGAGGGTGGATACCAAAGGAAACCTTCAGGTTAGTGGCCGACGCTATTTGTTGTTCCCAAGCATCCCATTCTCTAGGAAATACATAGTTGGCAATTGCCAAGTTCACATAATCTCTGCCCTGAAGGGCATCTTGCAGATGAGGCCAGTTGAGATAGCTGGAACGTTGAAGAACTTTGTCCAGATGGAAGTGACTGTCCACTAGTGATACCGGCTCTTCAAAAATGATTGGCTTATCTACAGTCATCCCTGTGGTTAGAAGCCTACATTGATGGTTCTTGAACATTTCCTGGCGCTCCGGGGTCTGACCCTTGAGAATAGTGGATATGACCTGCCGATGGAGTACACACACTATGTGGTTTAGAGGGGAAACTATGTACGAGCATGGTTGGCTGTCACTGTAATGAGCGCTGTAGAATGCCATCAGATGATGTTCAGAAACAGTAAATTCCCCACCTGGGATGTTAATTTGAGTTGCCAATAGTTGTAAGAGATCATTTAGATCCTCTGCACGAAACCATTCTCTGAGTAAATGTAATGACCCATTGAACAGCTGGCACCACTCATGTAGGTTATCATCGTCGAAGGACCTCTGCTGTCCCTCATGGGCCATAGTGTGCTTCACTGTCAGGCTAAGGATTGACCCTTCCAATTGTCTACACTCCCAGCAGGAGAGATTACCTATCCAAAACCATGTCAGGTGGCTGCGTAAGACATGCCGTTTCACATGTCCAGACAGGCCTTTGCCATAGACTGGGCAATGGTAGCTCTGGTTATGGGTTGGAGACGTGCCAGAGCATGAAGCCCTAGACACGGACATCCGAGTGCCGGCATCGGATACCACTGCAGAGGCCCTCTTTAGGGAAAAATGCGGCAGATCTGCCGCATTTTTGCGGCAGATCTGCCGCATTGCCCCAGGGAGGCCTTCATGGAGGGGGGTTGGTATTTTTATGGGTATATATCATTAGGGGACCTTCGTCCTCACTCGAAGGGGGGGGGGTCCGATTTTCTCCCCCACCCCTACCCCCGGGGTAGGGCTTTTTTCAGCCCCCTTAAATACATACTAGTTATTATTATTTTTCAACCCAATTTGGTATATGGGGTGACTTGGAGGTGGGCTATCGGACCATCCCCTTGGTTTTTGGAAATTTCCTCTCCTGGACCGGAAATGGTCCGGAGAAAATTGGAAAAAAAAATGCTGCAGATCTGCCGCATTCCCCCTGAGAGGTCTTTATGGAGGGTATTTGGTATTGTTATGGGTATATATCATGAGGGGACCTTACTCCCACCTCGGAGAGGGGGTTTCCATTTATATGCCCCCGCCCCTATCCGGAGTAGACTTAAGAAATGAAAAGTTGACCCCCAAATATCTATGCATATACTTTGACATTAACAGGTGAAATAAGAAATATCCTATTAAAGTAAAAAAAAAACTCTATTTTTCAAGTAATGTAATAGATCTTTATACTATCTTTTTTGGCTTGAAAAGACGAGAATGAATATGTAATCAGATCTGCTGTAGCTTGAATATTGAAAATTCTACCCTTGAAAACTTGATTTTGGACTTAGACTTTTTTCGGCAATTAACTGAAAATGCTTTTTGGGACTCATCATCTTATTGATCAAGCTAGAAATATGAACTTGATATAACCTGTTTCGCCTCATTGAGAGGAAAAAAATGATATAAGAAACATTAAGGTGGGATAATAAATAAGGAAATCAGCCCCCAAAAGCATTTTTTATCACTCGCTGTAAAATGACTAAGTTCAAATTAAAAGAGGTTTAGGGCATAAAATTTTCATTATCCACCCTACATTTATTTTAATTACATATTCTTTCTCGTCTTTTCGAGACGAAGAGAATGATATCAAACTCAATATCATAGCTCAATAAATGAAAATATGACTTCCAATAATCTATTAATTTCCTTATAAGAGTATTAGGCTTATGCCTTATAAGGAAATTAGTAGATTTTTGAAAGCCAAATTTTCATTTATTGAGCTATGACATTGAGCTTTATACCATTTTCTTCGTCTCAATGAGACGAAAAAGAATATGTCATCAAATATTTTTTTCGACCAAAGGGTACCCTCAACTCCAGGCACAGGACATAACCCTAACTCTGCGAGATTTAAAATTAGGTTTAGCCCTCAGTCCTGTATTTGTCATCCAAAAAATATTTTGTTACCATAGTCTTTCTCGGCTTTTTGAGAAGAAAAGAAATATATAATCATATTTTATGTAACATGAACAATACAGATTTTGACCCCAGATAACCTGATTTGGGACTTATACTTTTTCAGACAAATGACTGAAAATGCTTTTGGGGGCTCATCATTATATTTATCAAGCTAGAAATATGAACTTGATATCATCTGGTTCGGCTCATTGAGACGAAAAAAAATGATATAAGAAACATTAAGGTGTGATAATAAATAAGGAAATCAGCCCCAAAAAGCATTTTTTATCACTTGCTGTAAAATGACTAAGTCCAAATTGTAAAAGGTTTAGGGCATAAAATTTTCATTTTTCATCCTACATTTATTTTAATTACATGTTCTTTCTCGTCTTTTTAAGACGAAAAAAAAAATGATATAAAGGACAATGCCATAGCTCAAGTAATAAGATTTTTACTCCCTGAAATACTTTACAGTCCTATTGAGATCATGTCCCTTTTAGGAGGGTAAATAAGAAAGACATATTCATGTCCTAAAACTTTATTATTCAGGATATTTAAAAGATCTTTACATCATTTTCTTCGTTTTGAGGAGACGAGAAGGAATATATAATCATATTTTATGTAACATGAACAATAAAGATTTTGACCCCAGATAACCTGATTTGGGACTTAGACTTTTTCAGACAAATGACTGAAAATGCTTTTGGGGACTCATCATTATATTTATCAAGCTAGAAATATGAACTTGATATCATCTGGTTCGGCTCATTGAGACGAAAAAAAATGATATAAGAAACATTAAGGTGTGATAATAAATAAGGAAATCAGCCCCAAAAAGCATTTTTTATCACTTGCTGTAAAATGACTAAGTCCAAATTGTAAAAGGTTTAGGGCATAAAATTTTCATTTTTCATCCTACATTAATTTTAATTACATGTTCTTTCTCGTCTTTTTAAGACGAAAAAAAAAATGATATAAAGCACAATGCCATAGCTCAAGTAATGCGATTTTTACTCCCTGAAATACTTTACATTCCTATTGAGATCATGTCCCTTTTAGGAGGGTAAATAAGAAAGACATATTCATGTCCTAAAACTTTATTATTCAGGATATTTAAAAGATCTTTACATCATTTTCTTCGTTTTGAGGAGACGAGAAGGAATATATAATCATATTTTATGTAACATGAATGATAAAGATTTTGACCCCAGATAACCTGATTTGGGACTTAGACTTTTTCAGACAAATGACTGAAAATGCTTTTGGGGGCTCATCATTATATTTATCAAGCTAGAAATATGAACTTGATATCATCTGGTTCGCCTCATTGAGACAAAAAAAATGATATAAGAAACATTAAGGTGTGATAATAAATAAGGAAATCAGCCCCAAAAAGCATTTTTTATCACTTGCTGTAAAATGACTAAGTCCAAATTGAAAAAGGTTTAGGGCATAAAATTTTCATTATCCACCCTACATTTATTTTAATTACATGTTCTTTCTCGTCTTTTTAAGACGAAGAAAATGATATAAAGCACAATGTCATAGCTCAAGTAATAAAAATTTTGCCACCTGAAATACTTTACATTCCTATTGAGATTATGTCCCTTTTAGGAGGGTAAATAAGAAAGACATATTCATGTCCTAAAACTTTATTATTCAGGATATTTAAAAGATCTTTACATCATTGTTTTCGTCTTGAAGAGACGAGAAGGAATATATAATCATATTTTATGTAACATGAATAATAAAAATGTTGACCCCTGATAACCTGATTTGGGACTTAGACTTTTTCCGACGAATGACTGAAAATGCTTTTGGGGGCTCATCATTATATTTATCAATCTAGAAATATGAAGCTGGTATCAGCTGCTTCGCCTCATTGAGACGAAAAAGATGATATAAGAAACATTAAGGTGTGACAATAAATAAGGAAATCAGCCCCAAAAAGCATTTTTTATAACTCGTTGTAAAATGAATAAGTCCAAATTGTAAAAGGTTTGAGGCATAAAATTTTCATTATCCACCCTACATATTTTTTAATTACACATTCTTTCTCGTCTCAATGAGACAAAGAAAATGATGTAAAGCACACTGTTGTAGGTCGAGTATAAATGACATGAAGTCCCTGAAGGAAACTAATTTCTACTTGACAAAAAGTCTAAGTCCAATTCCTAAAGTTTTCAGTCAATAACTTTTTTATTTTTGGAGCCACTAAAATTCTACTTACATATTCTTTCTCGTCTCGTCGAGACGAACAATTTAATGTATAGATATCTGGGTTTTGGATCGGAAAACCTGGAGTCGGCCTTCTTTGCGGCAGATCTGCCACATAAAAAAAGGCCGACTCCAGGTTCTCCACACATATTGAGAGCTGGAACTTTTATTTTTAAAGCTATAATTATGATATTGATATCATTTTTCTCGTCTTCTCACGTGGAGTAAAATGATATAAAGAACTTTAAAATACTTTAATAAATAAAAAATTTGATTTTGACAGGGGGATATTCTGCTTGGAACGATAAAAATGACTACCTATTTGCCTGTGAAATTCTTATTTATTGTTCAATTTCCTTGTGTTTGATATCATTGTCTTCGTCTCGTTGAGACGAGAAAAATGGTGTAAGAAACAATGCTGTAGTGTGTATAATAAGACAATCACCCCCTATAAGGATTGCATTTTACTGTCGACAAAAAGTCTAAGTCCAATTCCTAAAGTTTTCAGTCAATAACTTTTTTATTTTTGAAGCCACTAAAATTCTACTTACATATTCTTTCTCGTCTCGTCGAGACAAACAATTTAATGTATAGATATCTGGGTTTTGGATCGGAAACCCTGGAGTCGGCCTTCTTTGCGGCAGATCTGCCACATAAAAAAAAAAGGCCGACTCCAGGTTCTCCACACATATTGAGAGCTGGAACTTTCATTTTTAAAGCTATAATTATGATATTGATATCATTTTTCTCGTCTTCTCACGTGGAGTAAAATGATATAAAGAACTTTAAAATACTTTAATAAATAAAAAATTTGATTTTGACAGGGGGATATTCTGCTTGGAACGATAAAAATGACTACCTATTTGCCTGTGAAATTCTTATTTATTGTTCAATTTCCTTGTGTTTGATATCATTGTCTTTGTCTCGTTGAGACGAGAAAAATGGTATAAGAAACAATGCTGTAGTGTGTATAATAAGACAACCACCCCCTATAAGGATTGCATTTTACTCGTCGACAAAAAGTCTAAGTCCAATTCCTAAAGTTTTCAGTCAATAACTTTTTTATTTTTGAAGCCACTAAAATTCTAATTACATATTCTTTCTCGACTCGTCGAGACGAACAATTTAATGTATAAATATCTGGGTTTTGGATCGGAAAACCTGGAGACGGCCAATTTTTTGTGGCAGAATCTGCCACATAAAAAAACCCGACTCCAGGTTCTCCACACATATTGAGAGCTGGAACTTTTATTTTTAAAGCTATAATTATGATATTGATATCATTTTTCTCGTCTTCTCCCGTGGAGTAAAATGATATAAAGAACTTCAACATACTTTAATAAATAAAAAAAATCGATTTTTGACAGGAGGATATTCTGCTAGGAACGATAAAAATGACTACCTATTTGCCTGTGAAATTCTTATTTATTGTTCAATTTCCTTGTGTTTGATACCATTGTCTTTGTCTCGTTGAGATGAGGAAAATGGTGTAAGAAACAATTTTTATAGAATTTCATGCTATTTCTAACAAAAATATCAGCATTGCTCTATCTAGCTCCGTATAGGCACCCCGGAGCGAATGCGGGACCCCCGCGGACCTGGAAAGCATTTTCCGTATTTTCGGTAGATGCGGCAGATTGGACGGTGATTTCTGCCTCGGAGGGTTAATTAATCGACTTTAATTTATTTTTCCCAAATAGATACATTCTTTTAGAGTATTTTGAGGGGTAGAACATGTCTATACTTACTAGGATAGTCCCCGTAGAGCTAAAATACCGAGGGTTACTCCTTTCATATAGAAATCCGCTTTAGAGTCTTTATAGAGCCGCCCTTTCTATGGCCCTAAAGGGGCTTCGAAAAACAATCCAACATGGTACCCTGCTTAGAATTTCATGCTCTTTCTAACAAAAATATCAGCATTGCTCTATCTAGCTCCGTATGGGCACCCCGGAGCGAATGCAGGACGCCCGCGGACCTGGAAAGCATTTTCCGTATTTTCGGTAGATGCGGCAAATTGGACGGTGATTTCTGCCTCGGAGGGTTAATTAATCGACTTTAATTTATTTTTCCCAAATAGATACATTCTTTTAGAGTATTTTGAGGGGTAGAACATGTCTATACTTACTAGGGTAGTCCCCGTAGAGCTAAAATACCGAGGCCGTCTTTAGGGGAAAATGCGGCAAATCTGCCGCATTTTTGCAGCAGATCTGCCGCATTGCCCCTGGGAGGCCTTCATGGAGGGGGGTTGGTATTGTTATGGGTATATATCATTAGGGGACCTTCGTCCGCATTCGCTCCGGGGTGCCCATACGGAGCTAGATAGAGCAATGCTGATATTTTTGTTAGAAAGAGCATGCAATTCTAAGCAGGGTACCATGTTCGATTGTTTTTTTTGAAGCCCCTTTAGGGCCATAGAAAGGGCGGCTCTATAAAGACTCTAAAGCGGATTTCTATATGAAAGGGGTAGCCCTCGGTATTTTAGCTCTACGGGGACTACCCTAGTAAGTATAGACATGTTCTACCCATCAAAATACTCTAAAAGAATGTATCTGTTTGGGAAAACTAAATTAAAGTCGATTACTTAACTCACCGAGGCAGAAATCACCGTCCAATTTGCCGCATCTACCGAAAATGCGGAAAATGCTTTCCAGGTCCGCGGGGGTCCAGCATTCGCTCCAGGGTGCCTATGCGGAGCTAGATAGAACAATGTTGATATTTTTGTTAGAAAGAGCATGAAATTCTAAGCAGGGTACCATGTTGGATTGTTTTTTTTAATGCCCCTTTAGGGCCATAGAAAGGGCGGCTCTATATAGACTCTAAAGCGGATTTCTATATGAAAGGGGTAGCCCTCGGTATTTTAGCTCTACGGGGACTACCCTAGTAGGTATAGACATGTTCTACCTCTCAAAATACTCTAAAGGAATGTATCTATTTGGGAAAAATAAATTAAAGTCGATTAATTAACCCTCCGAGGCAGAAATCACCGTCCAATTTGCCGCATCTACCGAAAATGCGGAAAATGCTTTCCAGGTTCGCGGGGGTCCTGCATTCGCTCCGGGGTGCCTATACGGAGCTAGATAGAGCAATGCTGATATTTTTGTTAGAAAGAGCATGAAATTCTAAGCAGGGTACCATGTTGGATTGTTTTTTTTATGCCCCTTTAGGGCCATAGAAAGGGCGGCTCTATAAAGACTCTAAAGCGGATTTCTATATGAAAGGGGTAGCCCTCGGTATTTTAGCTCTACGGGGACTACCCTAGTAAGTATAGACATGTTCTACCCATCAAAATACTCTAAAAGAATGTATCTATTTGGGAAAAATAAATTAAAGTCGATTACTTAACTCACCGAGGCAGAAATCACCGTCCAATTTGCCGCATCTACCGAAAATGCGGAAAATGCTTTCCAGGTCCGCGGGGGTCCCGCATTCGCTCCAGGGTGCCTATGCGGAGCTAGATAGAACAATGTTGATATTTTTGTTAGAAAGAGCATGAAATTCTAAGCAGGGTACCATGTTCGATTGTTTTTTTTCCGCCCCTTTAGGGCCACACAAAGGGCGGCTCTATAAAGACTCTAAAGCGGAATTCTATATGAAAGGGGTAGCCCTTTGAGGGCCTTAAGGGGGCTCTCACTAGGTCACCTGTCTTAGCCCTTCCTGTCCCAGACGGAGAATTTGTGCTGGATACTGATGCGTCTGGAGAGGCAATAGGCGCGGAGTTGTCCTAGATTCAAGGCGACCTAGAACGGACTATAGCCTATGGGAGTTTGAGCCTCTCGCACGAGCAACGGAGATATTGTGCGACACGGAAGGCGCTGCTAGCGGTGATCCGCTTTACATGCATATTTAGACACTATCTCTTGGGCCGGAAGTTTGTTGTGAGGACCGACCATCACAGTCTAGTCTGGCTTATGAAATTTAGGTCCTCACAGGATCAGCTGGCTAGGTGACTAGAGGAATTAAACCAGTACCACTTGGAAATCCGACATCGCCCGTGCAAAAAGTACTATATTGCAGATGGCTTGTCCCGCATCCCGATATCATGTTGACCGAGTTCGGATCTCGTCGTGTACCCCAAGGACCTCCCTTGCGGGGGGTTCCCGAAGTGCGTCAAGGTCCACCAGTCCTGGAATGCTTTCGCTGAGGAAGTAGACGATGTGGCCCCACTGGCCCTTCCTAGATCTTGGATCTATTCCCCACCTGGGGATGGCTACGAGGGCGGTCAACCTGGTGCTTGGCCCCACGAAGTGCCTACCCCTGAGCCCTCTACGTCTGTCCCAGACCTCTCAGTCAGCGAGGCCGCTTTTGGACATGTGTCCGGCGCCCTTCTTGGCCGCATTGAACGTGGCCCTCTGCCAGAGTAGAATTTGGAGGATGGCCCAGGGGAGACGGATCATTCCGCACTCAAATTCGACTTAGAAAGCAATTGCGTTCAGTTTGTGTTTTGGGCGCCATACCCGAGCCCCCTTCTGACTCTCAGGACTCGCGTTCCCTGATCGGCTTGACAGCGGAGATGAGCCTACACCAGTCCAGGGACTCTTGACTTCAGCTTGCTGCTTGACTGGTTTAATGGAGAGGTAGACCCGGATGAGGGAAACATTTTCCTGTCGAATAAGGCGGTGGAGCACTATTGGATTAATAAGCAACTCTTCACCTTAGATGATTGCAATGTCCTGTGGAAGATGAAGGGGGAAGGGGTGGGGCAGGATGGTACTCAAGTTAGCTAATGGTGGTCCCTAACAATCTCAGAACAGAAGTCCTGCGTCTATTCCATGACGTTCCAGCCGCTGGGCATCAGGGGATAGACCGTACCAAGGCCCGACTGAGAGACCGCTTCTTCTGGTACAGTATAATGAGAGAGGCTGAGCAGTATGTCAGCTCTTGTGGGCCTTGCAGCCGGAATAAGTGACGACAGCGCCATGCTAGGGCTGAGATGTTGAGGTACTATGCTGGCGCTCCTATGGAGAGGGTACATTTAGATTTTTTGGGCCCTCTGCCAGAAACCCCTAAGGGCAATGTGTATGTTCTGGTCATGGTAGACCAGTTTACTAAGTGGGTCGAGTGCAAGCCGCTCCCCTCCCATACTGCAGAAGTCACAGCGGCTGCAGCTGTGAACAAGTTCTTTGCCCGGTTTGCTTGCCCATTTCAGGTGTTCACTGACCAGGGCCGGAACTTTGAGAGCAAGTTGTTTGTGGCCATCTGTGAACTGTTACAGACCCATAAGGCACGGACCACCCCTATCGCCCCTCGGCTAACGGACAAGTTGAGAGGTACAATCATACCTTGATGGATGCATTCCAATGTTACATTGACAAAGCGCAGGATCATTGGGGTGATCACCTGGCCCAAATCGCTCTCAGCGAACAACAAATATATCGGTTTTACAGTTAACCGACTCATGCTAGGCAGGGAAATCAACATGCCAGCAGACCTGATGTTCCGTACCCCACGAAGAGACCCCCAGTGGATATGGAAGCTTATGTGATGGACTTAGAGCGGGCAACCCAGACAGCCCATCAGATGGCACGTTCCCGCCTACGGACCTCCGAGGAGCGCATGAAGAGGGACTATGACCTCAAGGAGTTCACGTTCCTACGTCCATGCCCTAGACACTGCCACGGTGAAGGGCAGGTGTAGGAAACTATCCCCCTCTTGAACGGGCCCTGGTATTATCCATAAGAAGCTCAGCCCCCACCTTTACAGAGTTAAGACCAAGTCGTCTGTTATGGTGGTAAACCATGACCGCTTAAAGCGATGTATAGACAGGGATAATCCCTTCTGGTTATCCCGCTATCAGGAGAAGTTTAAGACTCCCGGGGAGACCTTGTCAAAGACAACGGGGGAGGGGGAGGTGGTCGTCCTCTTGAAAATGAGCGGGTTTCCTCAAGGCCGTCTCCCGGGTCCCAGAGTCTTAGCCAGTCCCTAAGGGCAAGGGTGGTTCCAAGTCCTAAGCGCCGGCGGCGTGGCAGGCCTCGTAAAATTAAGGATAGTTCCCCAGAGTTTAGTGCTAAGTCCCCTGACCTTGACCCTTCGCCTGATTCAGACATCCACTATGTGTACCACAAACCTGATGATGGGAGGCTCATGATCCAGTGTGTAGGGTGGTATCACGGGTTTGTGTGGGGGTCACCATTGAATTGTCGAGCCTTCACCAGTACATCTGTCCTCCGTGCTCTGGGGCAAGGTGCTGTCAGGTTAGACGGCATTCTTTTGCAATTCGACTGACTCTGACGTGCGCCCGGCGCAAGAATGGCACCAGGAGAGAAGAGTGAGCCGAGGATCCCCTAGCGCAGAAGGGATACGGAGAGAGGCCCAGAGGCCGACTCGGGCGAGCCGATGCGAAGACGTGGTAAGACGAGAGGGTGAAGGCGCATATCCAAGTGCCTGCATGTCGACTGTACCATGCAGACAAGAAAGATGAGGGACCACGCCACCCAGACACACCTCCACCCCGTCTTTAGGCGTGAAGTTCCTGGTGTTCCAGAGGCGAGTCGCCTTCGGATGAGGGTTCTGAACTGGTTGGCGGACCAGATCCTGGGGCCCAACCGTAGTGTTGCCAGTCAGGCGGAATCCGTTGATTCCACTCTGGTGTTCCCGGATCCTAACGACACCTTAACCTCCAATCTTCGAGAGTCTATGGATGCGCTGTGCTGCTTTGAGGGCGTGATACCACCCCTAAGACCTATTGCTTGAGGGGGAACTTCATCCAGCCCTGTTAGTTCACTGGAGAGCGCAGGTGTAGAGTGTTGAGGGACACACGGACATGTGTTTACATATATCCTTGACAATTGCGAGGCGAAATTAATGTGTTGCTAAGAAACAATCAGTTCATTATTCAAAACATGTCCATGCATTGGGATATCTCACATGCAGAATGTCTAGTCTTGTCTATGCCCTTGCTTTATAGCTCATATTGTGAGAACAGAGAAATATCGGGTAGAAGAGGGGTACGTTATAGTTTTCATAGAAATGCAGAAGAAAGTTTGCGTGACTGTACGCTACACCGGTATTGGGCTTATTTCATGATTTTTAGACCTCTAATAATCGCAAACTTTTGATTATAACACAACATAAAGCGCACTACAGATTCATTACATTAAAAATTGTAAACAAGGGCAGCCATTTTGAACTTAGGGTGGCAGGAACGCTATTTTAAAAAATCCTAAAGAATATCGGGACACAGATGTCAAATTAATAATAGTGGTAACCAACTTCTTTGCAAGTATTTTGATGCACCGGACCACTACATCTTGTCCATGAGGGTAAGGATTTTGGAAAAACATTTACCATCACACAAACAATCCAACATTAAGCACCCCTTTTCGTATACAACGAGAAGATCACTGGATCAGGACTCTAGGCACTGCATTTCCATATGGATGCAATGACAATGTGTATGATGTGGGAAATTTGACTAGTCCACAAGGAAATAACGTGAATGTGAGGGGACTCTTTCCCAATAATCAAAGACGGAAACGCAGTCATGGACGTCGTTCATATAAAAGACCAAATATAAATGATGTCACGTTTGATTCACTTTTGCCTTACGTCAACAGACAATTAGGTCCACTTCATATTCGCACAAAATTTTACTCTGTTCCATTGAGAGTTTTACACACGTTATTTGAAGAAGCTATGGCTAGTCTATACTTTGTTTTTTCAACACCTGAATGTAGACTGAACTCTATGATTATAGATGTTCCCAATTACAGAAAGTTTAAACGAGTACCGATCATGGATGATGTTCCTTTCAAATCGTGCCGTCAGTTCCTGATCCTCAAATTTACGAGTAAAGGCATATATGCCGTCATCATAAGCAACATTCTTCGTCATGAAATAGTTCAATCGTGTATTCCAACTTATTTCAAGCTCAATTCTACACCCTGTATTTCCTACAGCTATACTTCTACTATTGCATCCAAACTTCTTAATTATAAACAAACTTTGCAGTGCCTAGATATAGACCATCTTATACGTAATCCACCAATATGTTCTTGTTCTTCATCTTCTTTCAACTATAGTCCAGCTGAACATGTCATTACTGGTGATGTTGATATAGTTGGAAATGAGGACCTCAAATCACTTATTCTAAAAGGTCCTAAATACAGAGAACCTCCGTCTTTTAATTGGCGACAAAACTTCATCTCTAGTATCAATTCTGTCGAAGATCATGAAAGACGATGGGTTAAATATGAAACCTTGATGCACTGTCAGAATGGGTTAAAAGCATAAGAGGAATATCAAAATCCCGCATTCGACATATGAAAACAAAAGTATGTACTATCTATCCTTCTGTGGTTAGTAAACAAGAAGTGATAAAAGCATTAGATAGGTTACATGAGGAAATGTTTTGGTTCCAGCTGACAAAGCTAGAAACAACATTGTCTTTGTTTGTAAGGCTCATTATTACAACTGTATTGTCAACGAAATTGGCATTAATTCCACTTTTGGTAATGGTACTTATACTCCAACTGCCCTTTCAAAAGATGAAATTCTTCAAAACCATGCTTTAGTTTTAGACACGTTTAATATGCCAGTCAATGGGTCGAATGAGTTACCGTACGTATACTGGATTCCTAAACTACATAAAAACCCTTACAAACAAAGATACATAGCTGGATCCAGTAAGTGCTCTACCAAGCCCCTATCTTTGCTCCTCACGAAAATATTAACAGCTGTGAAGGAGAAACTTCAAATTTACTGTGCGACTACATATGCCAGAAGTGGTGTTAATCAAATGTGGATTCTAAAACATTCCAAAGAACTTTTAGTAAAGAAATCGCAGAATTTCCCCCATATCAATAACATTAAAACCTACGACTTTTCAACACTATACACGACCATTCCTCACGATAAATTAAAGACTAGATTTTTTGATATCATAGACAGTTGCTTCTTCAACAAAAATGGAAAACGGAAATATTCATATCTAGTGATCAGTCAATCAAAAACTTACTTTGTTAAACACCACTCTGATTCCATGCACAAGTACTCTGAAGTTGAAATAAAAAAATATGCTAGAGTTCCTCATTGACAATATCTTCGTGATCTTTGGTGATCAGGTCTTCCAACAGTCTGTTGGAATTCCCATGGGCACGAATTTTGCTCCGTTATTAGCTGTTAGCTGACCTGTTTCTATATTCATATGAAGCAGAATTTATTCAAAACCTTCTATATGAGAAAAAAAACATGTCTCGCTGTGGCCTTCAATTCGACATTTCGATACACTGTAAATGTATTACATTTGGTTATTTAGCGCCTTTGGCGGAACGCAGCTTCCGCTAAATCAAGTACATCGCTAAATGCCATCCGTAAATCTAGATGTTTAAAGTAATTCAGGAATGCGCTAAATCAAATCTACGCTAACTTGTTGAAAAAACGATTTCCGCCAAATATCGTACACGCCAAATATAATACGTTTACAGTATCAATGACGTTTTGTCTATTAACAATAATGACTTTCATTCATATGTCGATTTGATATATCCCTGTGACCTCGAAATAAAGGACATCACAGACTCGTTCACTTCTACTTCATACTTAGATATTTTATTGAAAGTAGACATTAACGGTAAACTGACAACTCAGTTGTATGACAAACAGATCAGCTTCTCCATCGTCAACTTCCCATATTTATGTAGCAATATTCTATTATCACCTGTATATGGTGTTTATATATCTCAACTGATTCGATATGAAAGAGCTTGCTCTGCATATAGTCAGTTTTTAAATCGAGGTAAGCTTCTGACAAACAAGTTGATGGTACAGGGATTTCAACAGTCTCGATTGAAGTCAACATTTCGCAAATTCTATGGTCGTTATCAAGATCTAGTTCGTCAATACAACCTATCATTGGGTCAAATGCTGTCTGACGTGTTTCAAACCAATTGTTAAGGCGTTCTTGGCACACTGATTTTGACTACGGATAACTCCGTTTACCTGATCAGGATATAGGGCTCACGGCGTGTGTGACCGGTCAACAGTGGATGCTTACTCCTCCTAGGCAACTGACCCCACCCCTGGTGTGTCCAAGGGTCCGTGTTTGCCCAACTATCTATTTTGTATTGCTTATGGGAGTGATGAGATTGATTACTCTTCGTTATCTTCACCTTGCATAATATAGATAAACGATGCAAAAAGTTCACACACGTACGATTTGTTTTATAAATTTAAATGTTTGTGAAACTGTTTGCACAAAATATAAATTAGATATCTATAACGGTATGTTTTCCCATAAATCATCTGATCGCTGATTGGTTGTGATTTACGGCGGGCAAAATTGATTATTGTTTATGAGAGAAAACCTTGCTTGACTCAAATGGAACCATGTCATGTTTTGATTGAATATTCATAGTTTTGAAATTATGAAAATAAAAAATCTACATTCCTAGTAATGCACATGCAACGTAAAATCTGCGTAAAGACATGAGTGCATATAAATGTTCCAGTTAAAGGTTTATCCAATTCATACCCCCCCCCCCACCATGCACTTATTTTCAATTACAATGAACTTCGATCTTTGTTTCTATGCGAAAAAGTTGGACACTATTCTTCCATTTTATCTTGTGTATTTATCTCTATTGTTCCCATGACCGAGGAAAAACCTTGCAATTAACATAAAACTAACAAGAAATACACGGAGGGATTATCTATGTATGTATGTTTATTCAGAAAAACAATCATGTTATATCTGTTTACAATATGTGCTTCACAAAATACGAATATGTAGCATATTGAAGTACACAGGCGTACTAGCTTAGCAAACGTAACAACACACGGACTTTACTTTGTTTTCTGTATCTCATTTCATATATATTTTGTTTAACTGAGATAATTCTAATAACAATATAATATAAAGTGAGTAGTATAACGCGACTCGATAGGGAGTTCGACTAAGTGCAATTTTCAGTGCAGGTTTTATAGGGAGGTCAACGGAGTGTAGTTTGGAGTGGAGGTATTCACATGAGTGTAGGGGTCAAGTTGGCCAGGTGGCGAGGTCAAGCTTGGTAGGATGGAAATCTGAGGAGATAGCGTGTGGACGATTTGTTTTCCTTTTGATATTCCTTTTGATTTTCTGCAAGTCGGCGTGTGTATACAAGTCCAGATCTTTTAATTAAAAAGAACACTGATTTTAAGTTTACACATTTATTAAATCAACAATTAAAAGCTTGCACATTTATTAAATAAACAATTTGAACAACAATCTTAAAGTCCCTACAACGGGGTACTTTCGTTTTCACTTCTCGGAAACGCGGCTATTTTTGAAAATCGCTTTGGCATTGTTTTGTAAACAATGAGCTCAGCTATTCGGTAGTTCTATAAAACATGCAAAGAGTTTATGAATATTCTGACTATATTGTGTGGTTTGAGTCAGATCAATCTGCATTAGGCCTTTATTTTATATTGGATCTTATGTGATTGACTGATTTTTTATTATTGAACTCGAGAATGATTCACTCATAAGGAGACGTCACTACTACCCGTGAAGGACTGCACAATTTAGGCCTATGCTCGGCGCGTACGGCCTTTGAGCAGGGAGGGATCTTTATCATGCCACACCTGGTGTGACACGGGACCTAAGTTTTTGCGATCTCATCCGAAAGACCGCCCCGTTTAGTCGCCTCTTACGACAAGCAAGGGGTACTGAAGACCTCCCATATAGTTTTAAGCTATATATTTAAAAATAATTCATGTTTACTTAAAAGTACTGTGGGCATAAACTCTATTATGGATATAGCAGAACAGTTTTATAGTATATAAAAACAATAACTAAATAGGTCCATATCTCTGTGCACTTCGCATCCTATGAGATCACGACGAAATAGTACGTCACGACGTACATCTTACACTTCATGTCTATATGTTGTCGTTATTGACTGGCGTTATCAAGTGATAAGCCGTATACGTGAAAAATGTTCTTGTCAAATAATATATTATTTCAATTTCGTATCAAATCACTCAACATTTTTATGTTTGCGTGAAGGTCATAATTCATATTGTGACCTTGAAATCGCCCCTCTTTTTTCTCCCGATCCCGATCATCACTACGTTGTAAGAAAATCTAATTTAGATAATTATTGTAAGCAGAGTGTAAAGGGGTAACGATATACGGTGTATGGTGGTGTATAAAGTGTATATGTTTATATTCCTGTTACAAAAGGAATAGTTAGGACAAACTTCTGACACATAAAGAAACCCCCCTTTCCGCATCTGATTATTTCTAGCTTACTCTTGAAAATGAAAAAATGAGTAATCCTGCATTAGATGCATTTTAAACTTCCCTTTATCGGAGCACTTGATCTCTCTATAGATGTGGGTTTTTACAATATCAACTATCTTTTTTTAATATAGGAAGTCTCATAATTTTTCATGGAAACGTGAAGATAATGAACAATCTTATAATGATTACACAATTTAGAGTAGGGTAAACACGGATCCGTGATAAAGTAAATATGAGTGGTGGCAACTGCGGTCCCATTATATTTGTATGGGGGCGCCTTAATTCAACGAAAAACAATTTCTCGGAATTAGTAAAAGATAACACAATTTGTATGTTTTACATATCATTGAACATGCAATTTTTAAAACCGTTATAAGAACACATGGATACAAGTCACACAGTTTGAACACAATCACACAAGTTCACTCTTCTTTTTTTAGGGGTTCCGGGGTTTCGAAGGGTGGTTGACCCCATTGTGAAAGTCATTACTTTGATTTCTAGTGGCTGCCAGTCACTTATCCAGGGACCTAACTGTCCGCATTTATATCAGGGTACATGGGGAAATCTAGCGATCAATGCTCCATTTCACTGCAGATGTAGCAGAGGTTGTTATTTTTCGATGCTGCGAGTTTGGTTGGATCTAGTTCCTCCACCTTTTTTTTCAAGGATAGCCATGTGGTTGGTGACCTTCTGTTCAATTAAATGATTCTGTTGCCAATGCTAAGGTGATATTGATAATGAGAAACTCTTGTTTTTGTTTGGATCATGAGGGTATTCTCAGCTCCCTCCTCAGGCTAATTCGGGGAATAAATAGATTTCTGACAGGGCAATGCATGGTCTGAACCATTTTCACTTGTTTATCTATATGTGGTCTTCTTGTTTCTGAGTATCTAATGTCAGCTATGCAGACCTCTCATACGTTAGATGCTCAAATGCTATCTGACGTATTTCATATCGACTGTTAGACCATTCTTGGCACACTGATTTTGACTATGGATTACTCCTTTTACCAGATCAAGATATAGGGCTGTAGGCGGGTGTGACCGGTCGCCAGGGGATGCTTACTCCTCCTAGGAACCTGATCGCCCTCCGGTGTGTCCAGAGGTCTGTGTTTGCTCAACTATCTATTTTTTTATTGCTTATAGGAGTTTGATCATTGTTCGTTAAATTCGCCTTTCATGTATTAGGTTGTAATAAGCCATTAGGATACTCTTGTGGAGACTGTTTCTTGCTAAACACGCTTTTTATACTTTTTACGAAGTCTCTTTTTTCTTTTCGTTCCTTTTCCCCCCTTGGATGGTTCCGGCTATGGCACTACCAATCAAAGGGAGGAGAATGGTGAATAATCCGTGTCATTTCTGACGTCTGACCCCGCGATGTTGCTTCATCGTAACACTTCGCTTTAATGTACTTTTCGGAAATGAAGATTCACAAGTGTTTTACCATTTCAAAAGGGCATAATGGTACCCAGAAAGGTCATGATGTGAATGTCGATGGTATCGAAATGTTTTTTACTCAGTTTCAAATATTCGGCCCTGATGGGTTCCCATTTGGCTTGTTGTCCGTCCACCAGGTGAAACGTACAAGGAACCATCCTTAATAATTTCAATTCGTTGGATTCCATCACCTGAGGATTCACGACATCGCAATGCACGTACATGGATTTCAGATTTTCGTAGACATCCGTGGTATTGTTCCCCAAGTAAGTCACGTTGATCCACTTGGTCTCCGGTTCGTTTGGAAGGATGAGTTTCTGACTATCCATACCGAGCTTGTAAGCTAAGGATGTGGGGAAACGAACGCACAAGGGAGTTTTTCTGAGTGTTTTCCCTTTAAACTGATACATGATTCGCTCGTATTTTTCGAAATAAACTAATTTCATCAAACTCTCTTCTTTGGGGTTACCCATCGTTTTCCATATCTTTTTCATACTTCTTTCCAGTCCTTCATTGATTTCGTCGATTAAAGCCGCGGAATGAACGTAAGCTCCGGGTCTGCAGTGAATTCGGACGATATCCATCTTGCTATCGATGAGCTGAGTCCAGGGGGTATTGGGCCATCGACTAGTACGGGGCACTGCCTCAAAGGAAGCAGATTGACTTTTTCCAGTCGAAATCGTTCCCATTTGAAAATATCCGGGTTTTTGACGTGGGGAAGGAAATCTTCGGGGACGAGGATATGGAAATAAGCCTCTTCCACTGTGATGTTTTTCAAGGCATTGGGAAACATCATTTCGGTTAAACCGACTTCCCAATCTCCGTCCGTCAAATCCAGGGATTGAGGTAATAAGATTTTAAATTGAGCTGCCGTATTGTCCGGAAAGGATTCCTTAGACCCATCACTCGGGAGGTAAGATAAAACCCTTCACGTTGAGCCACGATGACTCAAATGATGAAAATGACCAACTCTCGTCTCTTCATACTGGTGCACATCTTGTAAAGTATCTTATGTGAGTTCGTTTCGTAATACCCATGTTATAAAAAATGACACATTTTTGTAGGTTTACAACTTTTATTTTTACATATTTCAGATGAAAAATGTCATTTGATGTAGCTTTTTCCTTCAAGTAGATGCAGGTCAATGTTTGAATGAATTAAGTTTTTAAAGACAGTGTTCATTTGTGGGTTTCTCGTTATACAGAGGTGTGATTCTGTCGCATCGGTTAGTCTTCCTCCTCGTCGTCTTCCTCCTCATCTACCTCCTCCTCGTCTTCATCATTTTCGTACTTATCTAGGTAAGATTCAAGTAAATATTTGTTTTTGCGAAGAGTCATGTTAATGGATTTCTTTAATCCATGATTGTCGGACACTAATTCATCGATGACGTCCGTCACCTGTTAGTGCGTTGTTTCTTCTTGCAACCGATACTGATCGTAAAGGAATTCCTCATACAGATTTCTAAACTGTTGGTAAGTTTCTCCTTTGATCTTTTCGTCTTCTTTCTTACTAGCTTTCTTTTCTGACAAATTTTGGTTCAAGTATTTCTCGTATCTCTTCTGCCACTCTCCGGCAATATGTTTTCGCGCTTTATGTGCCATTTGGCGAAAGACGACATTGTCTTCTTTTGCGTTACTGTCAGCAACACTCTGTGTTGGAGAGACATCACTCGTGTCATTATTATCTTCCTCATCGCTTCACCCGTGTTTTAGTCTTTTATGACGCATCATGGCATCTTTGCAGGAAAATAAAGCATGACAATCTGGGCACTCAATCATGTTAACTGCTCGAATGCATGAAAGTGAATGAATAATTCCTGGCTTTCAGGTTCTTTATATACTTCCACCACCACCACGCCATTACCGGTCGCATTGCTCAATGATAGAGCGTTCGCTTCCTAAGTGGAAGCTCCTCCTCATGCCATGGCAGCGTCAACCTAAGACGTAAACATTGGTAGTGATTGGCCCTCCAAATGCATTGCATTTACGGGTCTTTCGGAAGGCCCTATGGCGGTAGGCGTTTGCACGCTAAAGAGCCCTCACTGCTAGGGGTAATAACCACTAAGCATAGGACTTCATCCGCAAGTAGTGTATATAAGGGTGAAAATTTCTCGGGGGACGTGAAATAACCAGCCAACTACTACCATCCACACTTTCGTTAACATCACACACACCCTACCTACACTTTCGTTAACACCACATACCACAACCCTTATTTTCATTAACACCACACACCACCACTTATACACCACTTACGACCATTCACATTTCCATAAACACCATTTACACACAGCTAATGGTACATCAGATGCTAACACTTGTGTTTTAACACTGGCTTTTTTTTCTACACCAATCACACCACTCCCTATACAGGTCTGAGAATTGATAGTTTTACATATCAATATCAACGAAAGAGATAGATCTACCGTTATTAGTTTGCATGTATCACCATTATACTACCACGCACATTTCCTTTAACACCACCATACTACCACTCACATTCCATTAACACCATCTATACACCACATACCACCACTCACACACCACAAAACATCACCTGTACACCACTCAAACACCAAATATCACCACCTATACACCCCATACCACCACCTGTACACCACTACTGGCACACCAGATGCCATCACTTACATCTTCTTTAACATTACACACAACACTACCTATATAGTTTTGCATTTCTTAGCATAACAATATTAATGAAAGAAGATTGATCTACCGTTTTTAGTTTGCATGTGTCACCACAATACTATCACTCACATTTCCATTAACACCACATACCATCACCTATACACCACATACAACCACTCATGCACCACCTATACACCACATACCAACACTAAAACACCACATACCACCACCTATACACCCCATACCACCAACTGTACACCACTACTGGCACACCACATGCCATCACTTACATCTTTAACATAACTCACACCACTAAACATATAGGTCCTAAGTTATGTATTTCTTTGCATCAGAATATTAATGAAAGAGATTGATCTACCGTTATTAGTTTGTGTGTGTCACCACCATACTACCACCCACATTTTATTAACACCACATATCACGTCTTATACACCACATACACCACATACCACTACGTGTACACCACACACTACCACTTATACGTTAAATAACACCTAGTCCGGATCCCCACTATCGGCACACCAGTTCCCATGTCTTAAGGTTTCTTTAACACTACTCACACTATTACCTATATAGGTCCTTAATTTTGCATTTCTTTCCATAATATTAACTAAAGAGATTGATTTCGAGTTATTAGTTTGCATGTTTCACCACCATAACACTGCTCACATTTTCGTTAACACTACAGATTACCACCCAAATTTTCATTATCATCATATACCACCAATTATGTGCTCCATACCACCACCTATACACCACATAACACCCCTCACATTCTCATGAACACCGCTACTGGCACCGCAGTTGCCACCACTCATATTTACTTCAACAAGAATCCGTGTTTACCATACCCTAAATTGTGTAATCATTATAAGATTGTTCATTATATTCACGTTTCCATGAAAATTATGAGACTTCTTATATTAAAAAAAGATAGTTGATATTGTAAAAACCCACATCTATATAGAGAGAGCAAGTGCTCCGATAAAGGGAAGTTTAAAATACATCTAATGTAGGATTACTCTTTTTTCATTTTCAAGAGTATGCTAGAAATAATCAGATGCGGAAAGGGGGGTTTCTTTATGTGTCAGAAGTGTGTCCTAACTATTCCTTTTGTAACAGGAATATAAACATATACACTTTATACACCACCATACACCGTGTATCGTTACCCCTTTACACTTTGCTTTGCAATAATTATGTAAATTAGATTTTCTTACAACGTAGTGATGATCGGGATCGGGGGGAAAATAGAGGGACGATTTCAAGGTCACAATATGAATTATGACCTTCAAACAAATATAAAAATGTTGAGTGATTTGATACGAAATTGAAATAATATATTATTTGACAAGAACATTTTTCACGTATACGGCTTATCACGTGATAACGGCAGTCAATAACGACAACATATAAACATGAACTGTAAGATGTACGTCATGACGTACTTTTTCATTGTGATCTCATAGGGTGTGAAGTGCACAGAGATATGGGCCTATTTAGTTCTTGTTTTTATATACTGTAAAACTGTTCTGCTATATCCATAATAGAGTTTATGTCCAAAGTACATTTAAAGTAAAAATGAATTATTTTTAAATATATAGCGTAAAACTATATGGGAGGTCCTCAGTACCCCTTGCTTGTCGTAAGAGACGACTAAATGGGGCGGTCTTTCGGATGAGATCGCAAAAACCTAGGTCCCGTGTCACACCAGGTGTGACACGATAAAGATCCCTCCCTGCTCAAAGGCCGTAAGAGCCGAGCATAGGCCTAAATTGTGCAGTCCTTCACGGTTAGTAGTGACGTCACCTTATGAGTGAATCATTCTCGAGTTCAATAATAAATAATCAATCAATCACATTAGATCCAATACAAAATAAAGGCCTAATGTAGAAAGATCTGACTCAAACCACACAATATAGTGAAAATATTCATAAACTCTTTGCATGTTTTATAAAACTACCGAATAGCTGAGCTCATTGTTTACAAAACAAAGTCAAAGTGATTTTCAAAAATAGCCGCGTTTCCGACAAGTGAAAACGAAAGTACCCCGTTATAGGGACTTTAAAATTGTTGTTCAAATTGTTGATTTAATAAATGTGTAAACTTTAAACCATTGTTCTTTAATTAAAATATCTGGATTTGTATACACACGCCGACTTGCAGAAAATCAAAAGAAATATCAAAAGGAAAACAAATCGTTCACACGCTATCTCCTCAGAATTCCCACCTGCCCAGCTTGACCTCGCCACCTGGCCAACTTGACCTCGCCATGCTGGCCAGCTTGACTCCCGCTGACCCCTACACTCATGTGAATACCTCCACTCCAAACTGCACTCCATTGACCTCCCTATAAAACCTGCACTCAAAACCGCACTCAGTTGAACTCCCTTTCGAGTCGCGTTATACTACTAAAGTGCCTACTATTCTTTTCTCACTTGATTTCTTAAGTTTTCTGTGTGGTTTTTTTTATTCGCATTTGAATTATTTATGGTATATTATTTCTGCGTATATTCAGTTTTTAAATCGAGGTAAGCTACTGACAAACAAGTTGAAGGTACAGGGGTTTCAACAGTCTCGATTGAAGTCAGCATTTTGCAAATTCTACGGTCGTTATAACGATCTAGTTCGTCAGTACAACCTCGCATTGGGTCAAATGCTGTCTGACGTGTTTCATACCGATTGTTAAGCCGTTCTTGGCACATTGATTTTGACTGCGGATAACTCCGTTTTTACCTGATCAGGATATAGGGCTCACGGCGGGTGTGACCGGTCAACAGGGGATGCTTACTCCTCCTTGGCACCTGATCCCACCTCTGGTGTGTCCAGGGGTCCGTGTTTGCCCAACTATCTATTTTGTATTGCTATGGGAGTTATGAGATTGATCACTCTTCGTTATCTTCACCTTGCATTACTTTAAAAAGCTCCGAATTTTAGTTAAGTTTCAGCTTTGCAGAAACCATTCGGAATCATAGCCTACAGTTTCGGCGGACTGTAACTTGACGGAAATTATATAATCGTTTACGCACGGCGTAAACCATGCGGGAAACCTCAACTTCAGGTTTCCGCAGACGGAAACTTGCGGAAAATATATAATCGTTTACGCACTGCGGGAACCATATGGGAAACCTCAACGTCAGGTTTCCGCAAGGTTTTCATATGGTTTCAGTTTTGCGGAAACTAGCGTTTTCATCCAGCGATTGTCTCTTTGGGAATCACATAATTATTTACGGTCACTTTGTATGTACATATGTATTGATTGAACGGGAAAGAGAGAGAGAGAAAGAGAGACCGTCCTACTTCGATATACAATATCATTTCACAGAAGGAAAGCAAATTGATCACTGATATAAGTATAAACTTACAAGCATTTTAAAATTTGTGATTGACAATGTACTGGAAACTTAAAAGAGTTGATGCTTATAATTGCGTTTATCATTAGTAATTTAAAAAAAAATATTAGTTTGAACTTTGCATGTAGAAAATACTGACTTTGTATGTTACAATTACGGAAAAGTAAATTGTCAAAAACGTGGGGGAGAGCAGACTAGGCCCTCTAACATATCCAAACTGCTGCTCAGTGTATATGTACGTGCATGATCAGATTCCTGATTTCTATAAACTGCAAAACCCCTGACCAATCAAGCATTCAATTCAGGAAAAATATTCGACTCAGATATCTCCCCTGATTGGCACGGATGAAGTCTGTCGCAGTCTGTATAATGGAATAAAACGTGTTATAAAGTTCTGTCGATGGAAATTATCAATTTGTTTCGTGGATTTATCAGAATAAAGAGAATATATCATTTTCGTTAAGTGCACATCTCCGGTACCTGTTGAATAGATGTCCGCATTTGATTTTTGTTTTATATTTGGCGAGTATACAAGAAAAGCTTTTTTCGCATTTTATCTAAATCATCTAAAATTTCAGAATATTTCACTAGTATATAATACATATGTTGTAATTTCGAGCAAAGCATGATGTTT
>NC_079165.1:108413215-108460715 GCF_947568905.1 Ostrea edulis
TGATGTATATTCAATATCTTGTGATGTATATTCAATATCTTGTGATGTATATTCAATATCTTGTGATGTATGTTCAATATCTTGTGATGTATATTCAATATCTTGTGATATATTCAATATCTTGTGATATATGTTCAAAATCTTGTGATGTATATTCAATATCTTGTGATGTATATCCAGAATTTCATCACAAAGAATTCATAGATTTACAAGATATAAGGCTCACAGCGAGTGTAACCGGTCGACATGGGATGCTTACTCCTCCTAGGTACCTGATCCCACCTCCGGTATATCCAGGGGTCCTTGTTTGAACAACTCTCTATTTTGTATTGCTTTTAGGATTGATGAGATTGATCACTGTTCGTTATCTTCACCTTTCATAATTAACACAATTGCCCTAAATCACATTACATGTAGAACAAACTAAAACGAATAGCGGGGCAGTTCCAAGGTGAAGATAACGAACAGTGATCAATCTCATTACTCCTATAAGCAATACAAAATAGATAGTTGGGCAAACAGAGATAAAAAAAAATCGCAGACCAAAGTGATCGCTGTGATTGGTAGACTTGAACCAGTTCATGCATCTATATTCTAACCTGGGAATATCTAACAAAATAAATAATGGCAAAGAAAACTGCATTCATTTTGAACCTGGTGATTACATATTCTGGTAAATTTGTATTTATCACACACAATCAAGTCGTGGTTATTTGATACAAATGAATGTACATGTATATTTTTTCTTCGTTATAATCCGTATAGGAACACCAACTTTAGATTTGGGAACAGGGAACACAGTAGTACCAGATAATGGTAGAGTGATAACAGGAATTACAACTACCTGCTTCAGCTTCACTCCTACATTTATATGGGAAATAGTGGTAAGTTTATGAATAAAAAGGACAAAGTAAAGTAGAGATGACATGTATTTTCTTACTTTGTCTCATTATTCCGGATTTTCGTAATTCTTGCTTGTACGAGTTATCGTTCGTCCGGGAATGTACAATGTATCTATCCACAGTTTGGTTGGTCTATACAGGTTGGAATACTATGTATGGCAACAATTAGCCGGTTAATTAACCGATTACGCGGTTGAAAAAAACGCTAAGCAGTTGAATATAATTCATAAGCGATTAGCCGGGTTATTTGTAGTAAAGAAATACTGCCATGCCTGGGGACTGAACTATTTAAAAATGTCTAGGTGATGTTTAAATATTAACCTTTTTAATGACTGATTCGATTTGAAAATCTTCAAAGTAAAATTTCATGCAATACCAATAATTATATTCCATTTTGTAGGTAAAACCTTTTTGAAAGTTCCCAGTCAGGCTCTATAATACCTGTGTAAAATAAAGAACTACCAATCACTACTAATATTACACTGATAATATTGTTGATAACAATTCCACACTGCCAGTTTAATTTCCACATGGATCTTATGATCAGTTCAATGATTCGTCAAATTATAATGCATGGTAAATGAGGACAAGTAACATAAATTTACATTTCTGGTCAGAGATAAATGTTACAAAGTTAGGTGAAAATAAGAACGGGGGGGGGGGTACACCTAAATATCATGGAAGTCAGACTAAATCATATTTCTGAGTGACCTCCCAACGTTTCACGCATAGTAATACATTGTACTTATGGTGCCGTCCGAACGGATTTTCGCCACCGCAGCAATTCTTGTCAACACACCTCGAAGACGATAGAATCATGTCTTTAACATAAACTTGAAGCTAAATACTGTAATATGATAAATAATTATATGATGCACTGTTTTGGTGTGACATTTCAAAAAGTGAACATTTTGAATTATTTTGCTTTCATGTGGTTTTTGTTCATGTCTCTAGTCTTTACTTATCAAAACACTCATCATACCATTTTACAGTGACTTAGAACACTAAAATGAAAGAAAATAATGCAGTAATTCAGAAATATGACTTTTAGCGATTAACTGGTTGATTACATGTAATCGGTTTACGATTAATTGGTTACCAATTTTTTCCCGATCGTCATCCCTACAATAACTAAACTAAATATTACTGCTGTGTTCAGAATTTATCTTAAAGACCGAGTTTTTCGACCGGTCGGTTTATCTCAGGTAAGTTTAGTTGGGGGCGGAGCTAATTTTAAGCAGGTGTGAAGCCCCGAGAGAAGAATGGTAGCTCGTGTATAGCTTCCTGAATACACGGGATGTTACCTGTGTTACCTGTATACGTTTTCGTAAGATAAATTATAAGTGCAATTATTTTTCTTGTGCATGTTATTCAAAATATTGATAAAAAAAAATTAAAGAATCAAAACATGTTAAAGCACGATAACTTTATTTTGTAATTGAGGACGTTAGCCATTGAAAAATCAGGTTTGGATACCATGCTCGGACTTTACGAATAACACAGTCAGGCATGATGTCTCTCTTGTATCCGTGCGTCTACCAAACATACAGATTCCTACGAGAATCCCTTCGTACTACGGCAGATTTTCTGGCGATATAACGATCATCGTCCCACACCCCACGATGACTCAACATAGTCCAGAATTTCTTATAAAGTTTTTTTCTGTTAGATTTATTTTTTCTGGACGGCACACCGGGATTTTCTGGCCACCAAAGTTGTCTGTGCGACTCGTCCATAACGCACGGCCTACACCAACAGTCGGGACATTCAGCTCTTCCGGCATTTCCCTCAATAGCTGGTCCAGGCGAAGAGGGTACTTCCTCAGATATAACTTCTTCTTCCTCGGCATCCCAATCCCAACCATTGTATGCAAAATGGGCCCATACAGCGGATAATTTCTCTTCTGATAGAATTGCGGTTACTTTTGTTGCCATGTTTCGTCGTAAAATGACGCTGATAAAATTTCAACTGAATATAAACGGAAATTTAATGATGTATTTACTCATAATTAAAATTTTGATAATAATATATAAACACGACATTTCCAATGAGAGTCGGTACAGTCTCTTGAGCATAAATTCCATGTCCATGTAAATTATGTTCTAACCATCCATACTTTTCTATCGCACTTCTTCCTAAACACAACCCATCATAATTTATTATAATTGATGTAATTATATGTAAGATTTTCTACTCAATACATTATATTTTGTGACTATAGATGTAATACAAAGCCATAATTTTCTTATCAAAACTTTCTCTATTGAGCTGGCATACTACGCGGTAAACATCAAAAGATTTCACGGACGCCTCGATCGAGAGACGAGGTGGACAATGTATACACACGGATTAGTAACTAAATGTCCATCAATTTCTAGCATCCAATCTGAAGCTAAATTTCTCCTGATTGACAGGGGTTTACAGACCAGGTAAAATTGAAGGCGGTGCTTATTTCCTCGGTCTTTAAGTGGGAAATTTATAATTAATCACTTTGCGCAAGCTGCCTTACGATATAAACACAAGACGAGCGTGGGTATGCGTTCAATAAGTAGGAGTAACAAGTTATATAGTGTGGGTGTTCAGACCTTCAGTCCCTACACCTCTGGTGTGTCCAGGGATCCGTGTTTGCCACTTACTTCTGTATTCTGTATAGAATCGATGACTATTCGTTATCTTTACTTTTTGATACAACGTAATATGTTTATTTAGCCTTTCGACAGAAACCTGACACAATGTACAATATCACTCACATCTGTGACATGCACCAATGCCCACTCAAGTGTACATGATCATGTAAAATCACTTTTGGCATAGTCGAACTGCAGGTCATTTCCATTGAAATAGCGCAACAGACCTTGTACAATGAAGATCGGTGTAATTGAACTAACCGAGTGCCAATTTACATATATCTGCCCAACAACATTAGGGCCCCAGTAGTGATTTTTTAGCAATACACAAAACTGACATTCTACACAATTCTCAACTTCTACCCAATTTTTTTTTAAATCTTTGTTAATGACATGCCAATTTCCATTTTCTGCCCACATCAACTCAAACTGAGCCTCCTTAAATACATCAACCCCCTAACCAACTAATCAACCAAGCTACCAAACAATTAAAACATTCATTCACATATACACACACAAAGATATATAGAGTTTAGTATCTAATTGAAGTCATGTTCATTTGACAATATTGTAAACTAAAAATGATAATGATACTTAATGATATATAGATTTCTGACTTGCCTGATCATCCCTTGTTCAAATTGTATAAAATAAATATCCAGACATGACGCAGATTGTGCACTCGTAACAACTCGGCCATTTCCGTAACCGACAAATAACGTAGTGTCTGTACATATAACAAGAAAAGATTGGGGTCAAACTCCCCGTCGAGGCCTCATCTACGTATAGTGAGAACATGTTTGAGATTGGGGTTTGATTCACTCGACATGATCATTGCTTGTGATCAATTTGTTCGGGTAAAATTTCAGCGGTCATCAATAATAATGGCTGGTCAATGGCATGCACGTGCAGTGATAGACCCTTGTAAACATTGCATTTTGCAGTCAATTTCTTCACCCCACCCCACCCCCACCCCGTTTTTTAACTGAAGATGAAACGACGTGCCTGGATAATAAGCCATCGTTTGCACATTGAATGCAGTTTTTTTTTATTTATTATAAGCTATTCTTTCTGAGAAAATTTGTTACTTACCCCCCACCCCCCTCCGAAATACCACACCGATGTTAATGGCCACATGGGTCCAGTAGCCGGTCTAGAAGGGTATTGATTCACCAACATTTGACATGCTTGAACGATAATTACGATTTAAAATTTACAATTTGACTGTAAATTGGTGTGGGGATCTTCATAGCTTGGATAATAAAGCAAAGAAAGTTCGGGTATAGGCCTATTCCGTATGTAGCCTATTGTTGTTAACCCATCCGTCCATTCCGAGACGGTCGTTAAAACTGTCAGCATTTATAATTCTAACATTAATGAAAGCACATTTTACAACTACTTGAAGAATTACTATATTGATAATATTAATATGCAACCAAAAGAAAAAAGAAAAAAGAAAACTCAATGAATTTTCTAATCGTGGACAATTACTATTTTATAGAAAAATTAGAAAGAACTACGAATTACAAGACTATTCGAAATTTCAAAAAAAAAGTAAATAAAATAAAATAAAAATGGGAAAGTAGCACACTCAAAATTAACCAAGCTAACAATATGTCCACCCTCTAGAAATTGAAACTGGAAGATATTCAAAATCATGTATTTTACAAGAATGTCGTTTTTGTCACTTTTATATAACTACTGTTCAAGATGAATTACATTTTTTTTTATAAGAATGCTTCATGTAGAAGGATATAAGAAAGAAATATTACCCTTTGAACACTTACAATTCCATTCAAAGGATAATATATCAAAGGAAAACCATTGAAATACACTATGCAACCTTATCAATGCAGTTCATGCTAGAAGGTTATGTAAATTTTTACATGATTGCTTTCAATTGCGCAACAAAGTAAAGCGCTAAACCCGTTTTGCGCCCGAAATCTGTGATACCATCAATATGAAAGGTGAAGATAACGAACAGTGATCAATCTCAGAACTCCTATAAGCAATACAAAATAGATAGTTGGGCAAAAACGGAACCCTGGACACACCAGAGGTGGGATCATTGCCTAAGAGGAGTAAGCGTCACCTGTCGACCGATCACACCCGGCGTGAGCCCTATATCCTGTTCGGGTAAATGAAGTTATTCGTAGTCAAAATCAGTGTGCCAAGAACGACCTAACAATCGGTTATAAAATTAAATATATTAAATAATTGTCTCAAATTTTTGTTCATTTCTTATTTCATTTTTATAGTATTCATTCATTTAAATAGTTTATTTTTAGCTTTTTTTTCTTTCTTCGTTGATATTTTTTTTCTTACTATTATCTTTTATAAATGATTTATTCTTAATGCATAGTTAAAATAGAATATCTCTGGGTACGAGTTAGCTTTACTATTTGTCAACGTAATAGGGTTAACTCCTTCCACTTGAGATTAATTAAGTCTATTTTTATCACTTTGTACATTTTGGATCAGTTCTTTGGACGAATAAAGCATGTCCTAATTCGTTCCGCTTTTAACATTGACTGGCAAGCCTAAAAACCAAAAAACATGTAGTCAACGTTGTAAATACGTTTGTAGATTAGTGTAGTTGTAGTGCTAGATGTATTTATATGTAGTTTTTGTTATTATTCTCTGTTGATATTGGCCACATTATGTAATTATTTTCGTTTGTCCTGAAGAAGGCACGGGTCGTCCTGAAAATTTGACAATCTGGTTGTTCGTGTTGTTGGTCATTTTAGTGCTTTATATATATATATATATATATATATATATATATATATATATATTATATTGAGCACTCTTTGAGCACCCTTTCCTGAAGTAATCATCAAGATGAACAAGATCGCATATGAGTACTCGACGAAAAACACCCGCATGCCGGAAGAACTGCGTATCTAAAAAAACTCATAGAAAGGACAGAAACCTTCGTCAAAAACGTAAGATGGAGAGCGTTATTCTACTTGAACCCGAAACTGAAGAATTCTACTGACAAGAAAGAAACATTTGGCTTCAAATCACGCAAATCTCCCCAGCAAATCAAAGAACTGAAAACAATTGAGGATAAGTTGACCAACCTTATAAAGAACGTTGAATTTGAAAACAAGACAAACGAGTTCCAGCGTAAATTGAATGAAGACAAGCGCAGGATCAAAGAGAACCCCAAACTAATTATTAAAGCCGACAAAACATCTAATTACTACGAGCTCACGAATGAAGAGTACTCAACCCTCCTTGACAAAAACGTACATAAAACGTACAAGAAATCTACCGGTGAGAAAATAAACGAGATCAACTCTGAAGGGAAACACATAGCTGAGCAGCTAGGTATCAGCGACAGAACCGAACGTATAGCCGAAAGAGAATGCTTTATAACACTGAAAGATCACAAAGAGAGCTTTGCAAACGAACCGAAATGCCGTCTCATCAACCCGACGAAGTCCGAACTCGGAAAAATCAGTAAATCAAAACTACAATGTATTATACAAACAGTAACGGCAGCCACTAGAGACAAATTATGGCGAAAAACTTTTATCCGTAGTGGAATGGTTCGACAGTATACCTGACAAGAGTTCAACTTCATTCATTTGTTTTGATATCGTGGACTTTTATCCCAGCATATCTGAGCAATTACCCCGCAATGCTCTTAGTTACGCATCGAAGTTCCATCATATTTCCGATGCGGATAGTCATATCATTATGCACACAAAGAAGTCATTATTACTATGTCAAAACGAACCGTGGGTCAAGAAAGAAGCCAAAGAAAATTTATTCTATATTACCATGGGCTCATACGATGGCGCTGAGTGTTGTGAATTAGTCGGCATCCATTTGCTGTCCCTGATCAAAACCGAGTTCGGTAGTCTATTAAACGTAGAACAATACAGAGACGACGGACTAGGCGTTACGAAATGCAGCGCACAAGTCACAGAGAAGATAAAACAACGTCTGTGCAAGATATGTGAGGATCATGGTCTCCGTATCACTATAGATGCCAACAAGAAGGTGGTCAACTATTTGGATGTAACGTTGAACTTACATACAAGTAAACATTCCCCGTATTTGAAACCCGGCAACATTCCGCGTTACGTACACTCCGGCAGCAACCACCCGCCTTCCATACTTAAAACTATACCATCAGGCATCAATCACCGATTGTCACCAATTTCATCGGACAAAGAGAAATTCGTCAAAGCCGCTGTCATATACCAAAAAGCGCTTGATGAGAGCGGCTATAAATACAAGCTAACATACGACGAATCGGCCAAAACTAAACAGAACAGCAGAAGAAATCGTTCCCGTAACATCACATGGTTTAACCCCCAATATAATAGTAACGCAAAAACAAACTTGGGTAAACAGTTTCTCAAAATTGTAGATGGGTGTTTCCCTATAGGCCATGTTCTACGCCCGATTATCAACAGAAATACTATTAAAATACCATACAGTTGTATGCCATCCATGCAAAATGTAATTGACTCGCATAACGCTTCAATCAAACAAGTGCGCCAGACCGGAGATACATGCAACAGTTGTAATTGCCGAAACAAAGATCAATGCCCGCTCAACGGTGAATGTCGCGCCCACGGAATTGTGTATTTAGCTAGAGTCAGAGCCGATAATGGGCAAGAAGAGAGCTACGTGGGACTAGCAGACACCGAGTTCAAATTAAGATACGCCAACCACACTCATTCATTCCGTAATCCCACGAAAAAGAATACCACCGAGCTCAGCAAATTCATATGGACATTGAAAGACAAAAATATTGACTACAAAATCAAGTGGGAACTTTTAGGAAAAACATCATCATACTCAAACATTTCAAAAAAGTGCAACCTTTGTATTGTAGAGAAATTCTTTATAATATGTCATCCCGAAAAATCTTCATTGAATAAGCGTTCAGAACTTGTCAGCACTTGCCGTCATTCCCATAAATTTCTATTTACTCAATCCTGTGTGTAATCATACAGTATGTTTCTGTGTAACATATTTTCAGCCATGCAGATGTTTTTCGTTAGATGTCATTTTTCTCCCGACGAGTGAGGGGAAACCATCCCCTTACGAAACAGCCTGTAGAGAAAAAAATGTTATGTGATTGAACTCCATCTGATCATCAATTTATATATATATATATATATATATATATATATATATATATATATATATATATATGGAGGAGTTGGGCATAAAGTAGACCGCACTTATTCTGAGGCATTAAGTAGACTTTTCTCATATTTTTTATTTGAGATATTTTGATATATACTTTTAGTTAAAGAACAAGAGTCACGAATACCCAAATATGGCCCTGTGATTTTGAGTAAAACAAGAGGCCCAAGGGCCTAGAATCGCTCTTCTGATAAATTGTACAACCCCACCATTTCTATTCTTAGCCTCTTAGTATTCTAAATCTTTAGTTAAATCCTAAGAATTCAAAAAACGTAGGTCAATGTGACCTACTTTTTGGTTTACACATTTTGAGAACCCAAGAAATATCAACTGACAAAGTTTGATGATTTTAAGCCAATTAGTATCTGAATATTGAAATATAGCTGTCAAATTCCAATCGTAGGTCATGGTGACCTACTTTTTGGTCAGCGAACTCCGAACATGCAAGACTCATCAACTGACAAAGTTTGATGACTGTAGGTCAAATAGTATCTGAAATATATAAATATAGCCGTCAAATTCCAAAAGTAGGTCAAGGTGACCTACTTTTTCGTCAACACCCTTCAAACATGCAAGACCCAACAACTGAAAAAGTTTGATGACTGTAGGTCAGATAGTATCTGAATTATATAAACATAGCCGTCCAATTCCAAAAGTAGGTCAAGGTGACCTACTTTTTGGTCAACACCCTTTGAACATGCAAGACGCATCAACTGATAAAGTTTGATGGCTGTAGGTGAAATAGTATCTGAAATATATAAATATAGGTGTCCAATTCCAAAAGTAGGTCAAGTTGACCTACTTTTTCGTCGAAACCCTTCGAACATGCAAGACCCATCAACTGACAAAGTTTGATGACTGTAGGTCAAAAAGTATTTGAAATATATAAATATAGCCGTCAAATTCCAAAAGTAGGTCAAGGTGACCCACTTTTTGGTCGACACACTCCGTTGCCTCAAGATGCATCAACTGTCAAAGTTTGATGATTGTAGGTCAATTAGTGACTGAAATATATAAATATAACTGTCAAATGCCAAAAGTAGGTCACAGTGACCTACTTTTTGGTCGATACACTCCGAAGACTCAAGATGCATCAACTGACAAAGTTTGATGATTGTAGGTCAAATAGTGTCTGAAATATAGTAATTTAGCTGTCAAATACCAAAAGTAGGTCACGGTGACCTACTTTTTGGTCGACACAAACCGAAGACTGAAGACGCATCAACTGACAAAGTTTGATGATCATAGGTTTTACAGTGCCCAAAATATGCATCTAAAATTGAAAATGTGAAATTTGAATATCTGCAAAATTCAAAAAGTAGGTCACTGTGACCTACTTTTTTATAAATATGTTTCAAGGCCTCAAGATGCATCAACTTACAAGATTTGATGATTCTAAACCTCTCGGTATTTGAAATAACAACTTAAAATATATCTATAAATGATAAGCCATAAAATTCAGAAAGTAGGTCACGGTGACCTATTTTTCAGTTGACGCATTTTAAGGTCCAATGATCCACCAACTGACAAGTTTTGATGATCATAGGCTTCAAAGTGTCCAAGATATGCATCAAAATTAATTTTAAAATAAATACCTGCAAAATTCAAAAAGTAGGTCACCGTGACCTACTTTTGAGACAACTTGACACAAGGTCCTAAGATGCATCAACTGTCAAAATTTGATGATCCTAGTCCTTATAATGACTAAAATATCTAAGATTTAAAGAATTAAAATTTTTTTAATTTAGGTCAACTTTGAAGTGACCTTGAGACCACGCCCTTTGGCCCAGGGTAATGCCTTGAACAATTTTTAATCTACAACATATCCTCATTCTTATGTGTAAGTTTGGTGATAATCTGCCCTGTGGTTCTTGAGAAGAAGATTTTTTAGCAACCACTACTTTTGTTTGTATTTTCCTGATTTTCTCCCCTTGTTAAAGGGTCACATCCCTCTATTTAGTATGTTTGAAAGCCCTTGGGCCAATGATACACTGTAACAAATTTGAAAAAAATTGGCCAAGGGGTTCTTGAGTTATAGCCCTTTTTCTAAAAAGTTTACGCACACCGCACACCGCACACCGCACAAATGGCCATAGCATTAACTCTTTGAGCCTTTGGCTCAGAAGAGCTAATAAAGTATCTTCATTCCAAAATTTCATCATGGTATGAAATAGCTTATACCTTCTTCTTTATAAATTCAGTGTGTTTTTTCCGCGAAAATTCACGCATATAGAAATTTTAGCATGCAGAACCCATAACAGTTGTGTTATATTTGTAAAAGTTGATAATATCCAACAATATGCACCAAAAATTTGTATAACCCCCAGGCCTCGATCCAATAAATATTAATGAATTGTAAATTAGTATATTACATACTGCATAGAAGTTAAAGAGTTTTTTTGGATCGAGGCCTGGGGGATAAGTGAATTTTTACTTTTTATGTTCTGCAAATAACCGGAATTTCACATTCCATGCACGAAATCCGAATACTTTTCCATTCTATAGGTTTAATACAAATCGTAATATTTAAATATCATAGTTGAGGATTGTTCCATTGTCTTTTTACAAAATCAGTAATTATTTAAAGTTAATAAAATATGATTATTTCAATAAATATTATTGAAATAAAACCGGATCCGCGCCATTGTCGGAATCGGGCTACGTACATCAATTGATTTTGCCCCCAAAATTTCAAATAGGTTATATGCTCAATTTATGAACTTGAATATATATGTAACCATGTTAGGGATAGTTACAAAAACCTTGCACTAGTTAACAGTTTTAGTTATTTGATCAAACAATTACGAAGCTTAGTCCTCCACTCCACTCCACTCCAGATACAATCGAGATCCACCCATCGTCTGCGCCGAGCCTTTACTTCTACACATTTTCTTTTTACGTTATCACACTATATATATTTTAATTATCTGAAGGCCGTTGAATTTTTAAATAAATATCTGGCTTCACATGTTTCATCTCCGTGCATTCAGTTTTCTTGGCACTAATGAGCATGTTGACATTGCAGTCGCAGTACATAAAAATACTTGGAGGGCCGAGGGGCGCCTAACTCGATAAGCTACTTAGATGCGACGATATATTGGCCTATCCCGTATTGTTTAATGATTTCTAAATTATAGTACAATATATGGGTACCAGACAAAAATTAGGCGTCAACATAACAATACAAAGGATAGAATGTAGGCTACAAGTCTCTCAGAGAAAGATCTACAACATTCGTTCGGTTGTTTACGTGTCAACCGATTTGGACATACGTCATCGGGTACCGTTATATTTCGACACACAGCTATTCCGGTCTATTGTATATTTCATCCGTCAGAAATCAATATATAGAAATACATACAAATATGAATACGAAAAATATATCTAGTATGGAAAGCCGTAGGGTACCCCCACATTATTATTATTTTTCCCTATATAAAATACCAAAATTATAATCTCTTCCAAAAATAAAAATTTCCCCCCTATTTGCCGATATTATTATTATATCGCAGTGATAATAATAATCTGTCCCGAATCTCAGACACCAAATTATAATTTCATCCCCAAAAGAAAAATATTCTTTATTTATGACATTATTATAATTATAAATACTGCCGCAATAATTATAAAAACTGACCCGATTTAAAGTCACACATTATCTTTATAAATATAATCTTTCCACCACAATAATAATTACTGAACATCGCCAACAATAATTATCTTTTTTTTATTTGAACGCTACAAAATATAATCTGTAAGTTGACAATAATAATTCTGGACCAGCCAAAAAGACAAGATTATCATTGTTGGTGGAAAAGATTTGGACGCTTGAAAAAGAAAACGTTTGTCTGAATCGGATTCACAATAATAATCTCCGACTTCAGATTGGCAGATATTATATGAAGCGTGAAGGCAGATATTATTTCATGCGTGACTGTGCAAGCGGTTGGTCGAGAGGGAAATCACGTGACATAGTTTCACTTTGACTTTATTATGGAAATGATTGTTTGTCGAAAAGGTATCCTGGTTTGTGTTTCTTTTGGAGGATAATAAATGTAAATTATTCAATGAATAAATCTTTATTGGAACCGAAGTATAACATTTTATATCTTTGTGACATGATAGATAGAAAGGGAATTTTATCAAACACACTGGCCAGCTGCACAGGCAGTTTTTTTTTTCCGTAACACAGGCCACCCTAGGGCTTAATTACGCAAAATGATATAGGGCTCACGGCGGGTGTGACCGGTCGACAGGGGATGCTTACTCCTTCTAGGCACCTGGTCCCACCTCTGGTATATCCAGGGGTCCGTGTTTGCCCAACTTTCTATTTTGTATTGCTTATAGGAGTTACGATATTGATCACTGTTCGTTATCTTCACCTTTCATGGATCTCTTGAATCTGCGTTTTATGTTGATTTCTTAATGTACTGAATAGGGTGTCATCACATGAGGTGTCCATTTCTGGTACAGGAACAACCCTATCCGGGGAGTGGGCGTGTCAGTACTAAGTAGCACCTCCACCGCTAAATCCCACATCATTTTGTATACATGACCACCCTTCTGCTTAGATAATTCACAAAGGTGGTACTAAGTACACATACGTCATGCAGTTAATTGTTTCTCAGCTATTCACACAACCATCTAAGGGTGCATACAATGTATAATTAAGGAGGTACCTTACATCGTCATAATGACTGATTTCCTTTTAAAACATGGATGAAAAAATCAGTATCAGCAACATTTATCTATGCCTTTTTTATTTAACTACCTAGCCAAGTAGCTCAGTAGGTTAGCAAACTGACTGGTTGTGCGTTCGAGTCTCCAGATTTCTACTAAAACTGCATTTTTGACATTGAAATGAAGTAAATTTGAAAATTTTCAATTTCAAAATATTGTTGTACATATCCTTAGGATTACAAGGAGAAAGCTTAAAAGAACCCTGGCTTATATTTGCCATGATTGTCATGCAATAAATTTGTGCACGATTCAGTTATTGCTTTTCATTAATCTAATTGATGTGTATATCAATGTGGTGGAGATACTGCTCACATTGAAATTTGGAGCTCAGTATAAATATATCTAATTATTTTAATCTGTTTTTGTATAAGAATTAATGCACAGAAGAGAGCTACAATTCAATAAGATCATTAATTCAATTATAGAAATGTTGAATTGATGATGAGTTGCTCTCTCTAAAAGAATTATTGCATACATCTGCAGTCAATTAATGTTATATTTAATCCAATTGTAGAGAGCAATACATCAATTACAGTGCACATTAAATGAATTATTGCTCTCTACAATTGAATTGTAGCTTGCACCAATTCAGTTGTTGATATCATCAATTCATTTGAAGAGAGCAACAATTCAATCATAGCGCACATCAATTCAGCAGAATAATTACTGCTATCACCAATTCAATTAATGTATGCAAAAATTCTGAAATGAAAATATGTTAAAATTATTTGAAGAGATCATTGACTTGTTGCATGCTTCAAATGAATTGATAGTATCTTCAAAATAATTAAAGATGCCTTAAATTATTTGAGTTTATATTGATTTGGCACTCCATACAACTGAGCCAAAGACCTCAATAAGCTTGTCTGATCAGAATGTCATTGTTGCAAGTCCTCTTTCAATTTTTCATTTGGCATTTCAATGAAACTTAGTAGAAAGTATCTTTGAGTAAAGAACTTTTAAGTTTGTTCATTTCCGGTTCCATGCCACCCCCAAAAGGGAAATGGACCTTATATCAATTCATGAAATATAATAGAAACCAAAACATGTTAAAGCATCTGCCATATTCAAGTGGTCTAGTGTTTCTTAACAAAGAATGACTACCAGAAAACCATCCATATAAGAAGGTTAAACATTTTTTTTCCATTGAGACGTACCGGTAGTACATACACAAGAAAGATATTTCATTGAACTGAGAATCAATTCCAAAATACTTTTAAATAATTGTTATAATGAGGGTTTTAGGAGAAATCAACACCAATCATGGTTCAAAGAGTTATATTGTCTTAATCACATTAACCCTAAAATATTTAAACAATGTCACATGGCAGTGTCTAAAACATATATAAAAGTATGTGGATGCATACTGTAATTTACATTATAGCAACCAACATGACTATTTTAGATCAGAACCTTGCTTTGGCAACCATAGTCTATTAAAGCACAAACACTTTAAGTATCAAAGACAATTCAATGAATACATGTATATAATTGATTACACAATCATACATATCTGACATTAATAATACATATCAGAAGGTGATAAACATTTTGAATGTATAAATGCATAGTAAATAAAAAAAAAATTCTGTAAACTTCTCCTGTGGTTAGCAAGTTTAACAGTACAAAGGTATGGCTTGGACAAAATTCATGGGTGTTTTTGTAGGGGATGGTGGAGTGGGATGGGAGAGTTCAAAGAACAAATTCTGTTCATGAATAGCCTTTAGCATTAATACCAAATGAAATTCTGTAAAGCTTCACATTTAAAATATTTCAAGGATAAATAAAAACACCCCCAGAAAATGTGAATACATGAAAATGTATCTGATTAGTTAAATACATAAAACTATGGAACAGAAATCAGCTGGCAATAAAAGCAAGTGTACAAAGTCATGGAAGCAAATGTATATTCTACAACATCTCATGATGTTAAAGAATCATCAAATGCATCGTGCACTCCCTCAGATATATGTAGAGATGATGAGCAGAGGTCCAGTCTCTCAAGGTGTCAGGCAAAGGCAGATCATGCTGATGCAAAATAGATGTTGCCACACATGTAAAATCTTCATCAATATCTTGGAAATTGTTTAAATATGAGTCTCTGTAAATAAGGCGCTATATTTTGTTGAACTGCATAGAAGTATTGTGAAGCACCTAAAATCGAAAAAAAAAATCTATTATAATTGCACAATGAATCTCTAGACATATTCAACATACCCAGTATATAAATTGAACAAGAGGCCCACAGGCCTAAATTTATCGGTCACCTGAGTACTAGTGAAAAATTATCACTACTCCCAAGGGCTATGGAATCTAGAAATAATTTCCTGTTCTGAAATCTTATCTAAATTTTAACATTTAGCAAAAGTATAAAACAAGATGTGTTCTTACAACTTCAATGCCCTCATAAGTGCAGACATTGATGAAAGGCTTCACATAATACAAGAGATGTTTGTAAAACACATATGCCCCCAGGGTGCAAAATTGAAAAGAGTTATACACACACACCATTGAATTGATAGTAGTATCATCAATGCAAAATATTGAGCGGACAATATCTTCCTATGTCAAGAGTGGATTGACCATGTGACCTCAAAATCAATAGGAGTCATCTTCTTCTGAAGATATACCAGTGTACCAAGTTTGATGTCTTTCAAGCAAAGGGTTCTCTAGACATAAGTGGTCAGTGTATTCCTATGTCCAGTTTGACCTTTGACCATTTGACCTTAAAATCAAAAGGGGTCATCTACTCCTTAGGATGTACCAGTCTACCAAGTTTGATGTCTGTCAAGCAAAGGGTTCTCAAGATATTGAGCGGACAGTCTATTCATATGTCCAGAGTAGACTGACCTTTGACCTGAAAAACAATATGGGTCCTCTTCTCATAACCAACCCACATATGAAATATCATTATGATCAAGTGAATGGTTCGCAAGATATTGAGCAGACAACATGTGGTCTACCGACCGAATGACAGGTGCAAAGCAAAATACCCCTCTTCTTTGAAGGGGGGGGGGGGGGCATAATAAGTATATCAACATTAAAAGATTATACTAATTTGGACCCATCCTAGAGTCAAAACCCTGGGTTGTGAAATTCACCATTTTTTGTACATCTTTTTCTGCTATTCCTTGGTATAAATGCATTTAGATTTTCTACAGTATCAGCAAACTTGCACATAAACACTATATTCTAAGTTTGGCCCCACCCTGGGGTCAGAACCCCTACCCCAGGGACCATGAAATTTACAATTGTGGTAAAGATTTCCTGCTGCACATCTTAATGCATTAATTTTTCCTAAACATGCGGTTCTAGAGAAGATTTTTGAAAATGGGTCAATTTTGGACGGTTTTTGCCCCACCTCTAAGGTCCTAGGGGTGCAGAAATCCTAAAATTTACAATTTATGTCCCCCTTGTCCCAAAGATGCTTCATACTAAATTTGAAAAGAATTGGACTGGTAGTTATCAAGAAGAAGTTAAAAATGTTCAATTGTTAACGCATCACAGCGGATGACAACCAATTTAGTATCAGGGGTCCGTGTTTGCCCAACTTTCTAATTTGTATTACTTATATGAGTTATGAGATTGATCACTGTTCGTTCATCACCTTTCATTGTAATCCCAACCTAAGGGTCATGACATAACCTAACTTCAATTCACATACTGTATACCATTTTCTATTCATGACGATTAGTTGACAATTTAGCAATTTACAACTGGTTCTCGGTGACCAATATTCGCGACCAAGATAATCTTAAACAAATACAAAATACATTAATGATAAGTTCTCGCAAACTTCAGGAAATTTCTCACATGCGAATAAAAGTAGGTTTACAGTATCATGGGTATGCCTCAATATCAATATGACAAACATGACCTTGCTATTCTGGAAAAGAACCTTTTTAAAAGATATTCCTTTCTGAATGCATAAACCTACTTCATGGGCCACACTTTGACTAAATTTGAATCTACACTATGTCGTCAAGCTTTCATGAACATTTCAACTTGTCTAGCCAGTGGTTCTCAAGATAAAGATTTTTAAATGACCCCACCTATTTTTGCCTTTTCTTGATTATCTCCCCTTTGAAGGATGGGTGACCCTCCATTTAAACATCCCAATTATCCAACTTTGAAGGACTATTTGTGCCAAGTTTACTTGAACTTGGCCAGGTGGTTCTAGAGAAGATAAAATGCAGTTTACAAACAGACAGATAACAGACAAGAGGTGGTCAGAAAAGCTCACTTGATCTACTAATAATAAATATATCATGTCACTGTGTGTGTAAAATCTCACATTGATATATACATGTAGCACTATTTTATTTGTGTTACCTTGATTTGCTCCAGATTTTCCCTAAGTAACTGAATTGCCATTTCCTTCTAAACAGGATTCAATGAAATGCTGCAACGATTCCATTCTCTGTTCCAGGATCCACACATATCTTTTGAGGACACCCTTAAAAACTATGACAAAATCTCAAACTTTAAACTTCCATGCATGGAATTTTAACATCAGAGTAGATTCTGTCTCATTTCAATTCTTGTGTAAAGGGACCATCTAGGGTAATTCCATACATTTTATATCCAGGTCCAAAAGGAAAACAAGTTCTCAGTGTTTAGAAATAATTATATTCTGTTGTAGTTGAACATATATGTTATAGATATAAAACATTATCTTATGAAATCCAAGGGCAGTGGTGGATTTAAGGGGGGGGGGGGTGTTGCAGCCCCCCCCATAAATTTTCAAATTTAAGGTAAATCGTGGTATCTTGTTTAGAAAAGTATACTAAATGATAAAACTGATACTTATTTCACCTTATTAAAAATAGAAAATAGTACAAATGACTTAAATAGGAGATGTATTTCAAGCCCTATAAAATCTGTAAAAATCCAGGAGCTTCCGGGGGCTTTGCCCTCTGGGCCCCCATCAGGGCTTTGCTTTGGACCCCCTGGAGGCCTCAAGGCAGCCCCCAGACCGCCTGCCTAATAAAGTGGCGACATTAATATTTAGTAATTATTGTTAATTGAAACTGAAGCAATTTTTTGCCATTGGTGTAACATGAGGTTAAAGATTAATATGATACTTTATCAAATTATTAGGAACTGAAGTTCTCTGATTGGTCCAGTCTCTCTTTCCAAATGGGTGTAACTCAGAGTGAGTTCACCTCAAATGAAGTTCCAAGAGGTTTATTCGGGTTCCCCTCTTAAGAAACTGTAGATTTGCTTATAATTTTATCAACCAATCAAATTGCACATTTTAACGAATGTGTCGTTGTGAAGATACACAATGGCAGACGCCAAGTATCAAAGAGACAAAACACCTTTATTACTTATTGATGGAATATTTATTGTTATAATACTCTTTTCCACTTTTTAAAAACAGTTTTGATTCAGAAACTGTTTACATATACCCAGTAATTATGGTGGGTTTTTATTTTACATAACACATCTTCTTTTGTGTTTATATTTGCTGGAGGCGGGAACTATATAGTCTGTAGTGTCAAACATGTTGTAAAATTCCTGATTATTCAATAAAATGTTTATTGACTTTTGAATTCAGTCTACTCTGTCTTGGTCAACCAATACCCGACTAGTTCCATATAGTTACGATTAGACCTCATTAAAAGTCAATAAATGTATAATGTGATCAAGCCACTACGAATAGGAGAGAGCAATATCAGTTACATACAACACATGAATTCTACAGTATATCTACAATTGAATTTAACTTAACTAAACATTTATCACCATAGAACATTACAGACCAAAGGGGGGGGGGGGGGGTAGTGGTATTATTTGGTGAAAAAGAGTTATTTTCCTTCCATTTAACATGACTGTATTTCAATTCACTTCCAGGGGGGGGGGGTCCATGAACATTTTCATAGTAATGTAACAGTTAAAACATTGTTTAAAAAAAAGGAGGGTCCCATCCCCCAATACTATGTGCCTGGGACTGTACAATTTAATTACATTCTAAAATATCATTATTGTGTCTCCATAATATACTATATAGATCTACAGAGAGACAATTGTACTGAGATGTTTGGCTTTCCATAATCTAGCAATATAGATCTTGTTTTGCTTTTAAATGAAATTCATTGACAAACAGAATTACATTTGATCTAATTAGCAAAAATACAAGGCAGTTAATAAAAAAATTCAGTCTCAACAGCAAATATTCAAAACCACAAATCTTATAACGAAATAAAAAAGATAAATGGAAAAAAGAAGAAGATCTCATTAATACTGATTAAAATAGAGGTGAACATATGAATGACACTCGTTCCTGAAGTAAAAGTTGATGTATTTATTTTTTAAATATATTATCCTACATAATTAAGTAAAATATTACTAAGCATTAGAGAAGGAAGAACTGAACACATTATTAAACCACTGTCCTGCTTAATTTAGTTTGAGTGTTTGTAACATGGAGGAAGTGTCTGATAACGGAGAAAGGTTTCCCTCATGCATTTTATGTAAGATAAGAACTAAACCTAATGACAGGAAGAAATGTGAAAGTGTTAAAATAAGCAAATTTTATGTTGGATGCCAAACTACAGATGTGTTAATTCACCATAGAGTTAACCCCTTGGTTGATAAAATTCTTGTTTCTATTTCTGTGAAAATAACATCCGCTTAATTTTGTTTGCACACTAACCAAATATATGCGAGGAGGGAGTTTGGTTCTATTATATGTAGCAGTATCAGAATAAGACTTTTTAATTAATGAATTCGTTTCATATATGTTATGGAGTTAATGATAATAATTAAGGCATTTTGAAATACACACAGGTCTAGATATTATTGTAATAAATGATCCGGATAGGAAACTAATGAAATTAAATAAATGGAACATATTTTACCTGATGATTAGTTCACGTGAGCATTTTCTTAGCTTAATGTAAAATAAATTATATCCATATGGCTAAACTAAATGTTCATGTGTTATTCTGTACATGTACGGATACTTTTGTAACGGTTTCCCTATCCCCCCACACACACTCATCATAAACTCCCTATATAGCAAAACACAAATAAAAGTGTGAAACATATGATTAAAATGTTTACTCACTGTCCAAAGTTGTACATGTAGCAAAGTGCGTCTGAAATAACGTCACTGTCCAAAGCCTGGCTATTACTGTTTTCGGCGTGTGTACAAGTACATGCGGGATAATAACACCCCCCAAACAAATAATAAAAATAAAAACCCGCAAACTTATAAAAGATTGTTAAAAGAAGTGATCAATATGCAACATAAACTAAATGTAATATTGAAACGCACATACATAGGTCAATAGATCTTATTCGTAAGTCAACGGTTGGATCCACCGTGTTTTCGTGTACATTTTAAGATACTCCCCCCTTAATTTTTTTTATCGGTATGTGCAATAAATGGTTATACAGTTAAAATATTGGAATTGGGTTTATCTTTATGTCATACTTATATAACAAAGCTAAGTAAAGAGGTACTGAATTAATATTACTTTAAAACTGTTGAATGGTTGCATATATAAAAATTTAAAAAATATAAAGAGAGGGAAGGAGACAAACAGAGAGAGGAGAAAGAGATGTACGAGTATACTATATAGGTGTGTGTTTTAATATAGAATTAACATAGACAGATTTAAATATTTACAATATTATAATTAAATTGCACTGAATAGGGTTTTTGTTTCACATTTATACCTAGAGAACTTTCACGTAAAAGTACTTGAAATGTTGTAAAATTGTGACCTTACATTGCAAAATTGCAACGTCAATAACAATCTGGCCAAAACAATGGGTACTTTGAACGTCAATAACTAAACAAAATGAAAAGATATCGGAAAAAGGATCACATATTTGAAAAAAAAGATATTATTGGCTTCTGTCCCCGAAAATAATATCATGTTCTGACCAAGGGCCATTTTTGGCTATTTGTGGTTCTGGTTTTTTATTCTTAAAGGCTTCAAAAATATAAATATGGCCATCTCAACACTAAATATTGTTTCGTTATAAACATACATATTTTCTGGTCTCTAAGCTAAATTCTAATGTTCAGCAACAGTATAAAACAAGATGTGTTCTTCAATGCCCTCAAAAGTGCATACACTGATGAAAGGCTTTAAATACAATAGGTGTATTAACATTAAAACATTAGACTAATTTGGATCCATCCCAGAGTCAAAACCCTGGTTTGTAAAATTCACCATTTTTGTACATCCTTTTCTGCTATTCCTAAGTATGCATTTACATTATATAATATCAACAAACTTACACATAAATACCATATACTAAGTTTGGCCCCCACCCTGGGGTCAGAACCCCTACCCTGGGGATCATGAAATTTACAATCTTGGTAGAGGCCTTCCTCCTCTACATCACTATGCATTTGGTTTTTTCTTAAACATGTGCAGTTGTTGAGAATATTTTTTTGAAATATAGTCAATTTTTGGCAGTTTCGCCCCACCCCTAAGGCCCCAGAAAGCCTCAAATTTACAGTCAAAACCACTACCCTGAGGATCAAAAAATTTACAATTTTGGTTGAGGCGTCCCTGCTCTACATTACTATGCATTTAGTTTTCCATAAATATACACGGTTGTAGAAAACAACATTTTTGAAAATTGGTCAAGTTTTGGCAGTTTTTGCCCCACCCCTAAGGGCCAGGGATGCGGGAATCCTGAAATTTACAGTTTATGTCCCCAAGATGCTTCATACCAAATAAAAAAAAAATAGGTTTTCATTTCAAATTAAGATCTCAAAGCTTAATACACATCTGAAACACTACATGTAAGACATTCTCATTGTCTACTGAAGTTATATAATCTCTGTTATATGATTCATTAATTTAGCATTAACAATAAATCACAGAGAGTTAAGACTTGATACACAATATTTTCATGTATATACATGAAGGAATGTATGATGAACTAAGAATTTTAAGTGAGTAACAATCTTCTTCTACTTCTATTTGTTTCAACTTTTCATTGTCATTTGTTCAAATTGTTTTCCTTTCATTGAATAATTTTGTTCGTATTTTGAGGTACTGTTCTTTCACCGAAAGATGGCATATGGATGCCAGAATATGGGCTCCCATAAAATCTCTTATTACTTTCTTGCCTGTAAATGGAAAAGAAGAAAAATTAAAACCAATGTTTATTGCAAGCATCATTTTAGATTTCATGATAAATGTCTGATAATAAATGTGTGAAAATATACATCTAAGTTTTTTTTTATTATCATTTATGCTGTTAATCTTCTCAATGTGTACTGATAAGCAGACTAATCATCATATAGACAAATTAAGAGAGCATCATTTTTAGTTCACCTGAACCGAAGTTTCAAGTGAGCTTTTCTGATCACATTTTGTCCGTCGTACGTCTGTCTATCTGTCTGTAAACTTTTCACATTTTCGACTTCTTCTCCAGAACCACTGGGCCAATTTCAACCAAACTTGGCCAAAAGCATCCTTGGGTGAAGGGCTTTCATGCTTGTTCAAATGAAGGGCCATGTCCCTTTCAAAGGGGAGATAATCACAAAAATGAAAAATAGGGTGGGGTCATTTAAAAATCTTCTCAAGAACCACTGGGACAAATGAGCTGAAAATTATCTGAAAACTTCCTGACAAATTGCAGATTCAAGTTGTTCAAATCATGGCCCCTGGGGGTAGGGTGGGGTCACAAGGGGGATCAAAGTTTTACATACAAATATATATAGGGAAAAACTTTAAAAATCTTCTTCTCAAGAACCACTAAGCCAGAAAAGTTGATATTTACATGAAAGCTTTCTGACATAATGCAGATTCAAGTTTGTTCAAATCATGGGCCCCAGAGGTTGGATGGGGCCACAATAGGGGATCAAAGTTTTACATAAAAATATATAGGAAAAATCTTCTTCTCAAGAACCACTAAGGCAGAAAAGCTGATTTTACATGAAAACTTTCTGACATAGTGCAGATTCAAGTTTGTTCAAATTATGGGCCCCAGAGGTTGGATGGGGCCACAATAGGGGATCAAAGTTTTACGTACAAATGTATAGGAAAAATCTTTAAAAATCTTCTTCTCAAGAACCACTAAGCCAGAAAAGCTGAGATTTACAAGAAAACTCTCTGACATAGTGCAGATTCAAGTTTGTTCAAATCATGGCCCCCGGGGTAGGATGGGGCCACAAGTGGGGGAGGAGGGTCAAAGTTTTACATACAAATATATAGGGAAAATCTTTAAAAATTTTCTTCTCAAGAACCATTGGGCCAAAGAAGTTGACATTTACATGAAAGCTTTCTGACGTAGTGTAGATTCAAGTTTGCAAAAATCGTGGCCTCCAGGGGTAGTTCGGGCCATAATAGGGACTAAGGTTTTACATGCAAATGTATATGGAAAGTCTTCAGATATGGGCCAAGGTGACTCAGGTGAGCGATGTGGCCCATGGGCCTCTTGTTTTTCACTGGCTTTGGTAAAAAAAAAAATACTAAAAAGTACTCACTTAGAAGGTATCCTTTATTTTGTAATTGCCTGGCAGCACATTTAGTCTGCACATATTTTTGAAATTAATTGGTCAAAAATGCAGTGTCTTCTTTAGACCATTTCACTGTGAAAAAACAAACAAACTTTGTTTCACATTTTTAACCCATAGTGTGATAGATGTAATTATATCATAGTGGTATTATTTGGACGTACTTTGCCGAAATAGTAGTCAGGTTTTGATACAGAGTGCACGAGCCGGAGTTGGGTGCACTCTGTATCAAACCCTGACTACTATTTTGGCATGGTACATTCAAATAATACCACCATTATAATTATTAAGCTGACTGTTGTACGTCGACAATTTAAGTTAAATTCTCAATCCCAAATCTGTTTGCAAACATTAATCTAAATGAAAATTTTCTTGATCATTTCTTACAAGAAGAAATTTAATGATGACTCCAATGTACCATTTGATGTTATGTTGAAAATTTGGTTATTGTTCAGTTTAAACAATTGTTACAGAATTTTTCTTTAAGATTATTGTCAATGATATCAGTCTTGGAATTCCCCCTCCAAATTTTTGACAATATTGTATGAAAACTACATTTATATACTTCACAAGATGTGTTTGTGAAACACAAATGCCCCCGATAATGGCCAATTCCAAATATAGCCAAGCTAGGTCACAAGGACAAATATCGTGGTACCAGTAGAAAGATCTTGTCACAAGCAATGTTCATGTGCAATATGAAAGCTCTAATATTTACCATTTAGAAGTTATGACCAATGTCAATTTTTAAAAAGTAGGTCAAATATCATGGTCAAAAGGATTAGTACCAATGGAAAGGTCTTGTCACACAGAATACTCATGTGAAATACCAAAGTTCTATCATTTACTGTTCAAAAGTTACTGGGTATTAACAAGGTTAAAGTTTTCCAAAAGTATGTCAAACTCCAAGGTCAAGGTCACAGGGTCAAAAATGTTGGTACCCACGGAAAGGTCTTGTCATAAGGAATACTCATGTGAAATATCAAAGCTCTAGCACTTACTGTTCAAAAGTTATTAACAAGTTAAAGTTTCAGACAGAATTACAGAATGACAGACAGGGTAAAAACAATATGCCCCCGATCTTCGATCTCGGGAGCAAAGAAATATATTTCTTAATGTAAAGGTGTTTGTGGCATAATGTTGGACTGATGTTTTCAGGAATGGAAATTTGCTCCCTAGCATGTTCAGCAAAGTTTCAGACAGAATGACAGACAGGACCAAAACAACATGCCCCCCAATCTTTGATCTCGGGGGCATAAAAAATATGATAGAAAAATCCTTTAAAACAAAAATACAGTCAAGCTTAGTTATCTCAAACTCAATGGAAAATTTTTGAGATATCCAAGGTTTTGATATATCGGTAGTAAAATACAGAGAAAAGTTTTTAAAGTGACAGGGACTATATTTAACATAGATATGATATTCAAGATAGCATTGCTTGAGATACCTAGGTTCAATTGTAACTGTTTTGTTAGTAATTTTTGGCTAAGGGCTATTCCAGCAAAAAAAATATGGGGGGGGGGAGGCACTTTATTTTTAAGACAGCCACCCATACAATTAAATTTTCCTCTGCTACCACCACCCATACAATTGGATTCTCCCCTGCCACCACCATCCATACAATTCAATGCTTTTCATATTTAACATAACAAATGGATCAACCATATGATATTTTAGAACTTAATTCTAGTTTATATTTTTAAAAATGCATAAAAATATACACAATAAAATGTCTTTCTTTTTTGTTTCATCGGGAGAAAATTTTTACATATTTTGGTTTCCAATGCAATTTTGGTAGGGGAAAAAAGGATGATCTCAGCATATAAAATGAAAGAAAAAATGCAATTAATTTTGTATACTCTGGAAACATGCGAGTTGTAGAAACCTAGCTCTGTTTTCGTATTATAAACAAACAGTTTCACTAGACTAATGATGTGGGATATTGTCATATCATTTCTGGACTACATGCACGTGCATGTCCTTTTTACTCATGTCATGATCTGGGTGCTTGTTAATAGTTGAAATAAGAAGTTGGGGTTTTTTTTTAATGATAAAAAACTAAATAAAATATGAATATATTATACCACTTTAAATTCAAATTCACATATATTGTTACTCTCTTTATTGCTTTTAAAAGACAATTTGTGTCTTATTACATCAGTTACAATATGTATACATAAAATGGCATTGTATAGCGGTGTTCAAGCAAGCAACGGAGATCTTTTCAACGAGTTAGGTTTAAAGTGCAAGACAGATATTTCCCTAAATTACAAAGTGTATGCATATATTGTTTATTCACCAATCAAGGGCCCTCGGAGGGCATGTACAGGTTAACAAGCAATTAATTATAGCAACGAAAATAAATAATTGTGACTTTTCCCCCTACAATCTCTCGTACAGGAAACTCGCGAATATTCCATTTAAAATTTCAGTCCCAAGAATAATCTTTACCTGATTTATATCGCAATCAGGCAAATTTTCCACTCTGTTAAACGTAATGGTATACCAGGTGGGAGATTTCATATCCGAATTACCCCGCACATATCAAAGTCTGTCGAAATTCACACCTTCAGAAACAATGGAAACAGGATCCCTGATCCTTGGGTTTGTTAAATAAACAACTCGGGTTTTGGTAATTAACCTCACACGACGCTGCATGTTAATTACACGTTAACCAATTGATACCTTTGGTATAATAATTGATTCTGAGTGCCGATTAAACAAGATCACTGCCGAACTTATTACCTGTGCATTTTAAAACGAAAGTGTTAGGGGCGATAATTCCCAGAATAGTCATGCTGGACTGAAATCGAAAGTAGAATCGCGTTGTAATCGAAAAAAATGTACAGTCGTTTCATAAAGGTGAAATTACATGAAAAGGTTGTAAAACTCATGATCGTTGGTTGCGTTAGAGAGGTGGTCGTTTAGGACAGGTACAATAGGTTGGGTAACGCCTTGGAGGGGGAAGTTTTACGATAACATTGAGTTATCTGCCCATGTATCAATACTTTTTCCGTACTTAATGTAGGATGGCTTCGCTTTTCTTCTTCTTTTGTAATAAAAGAAACGTAACGCGATACGTTTTCATTTTTATCATAATTCACAGGCACCCATCTTTTTTTTATAATCTGGAAGATAACCACCCATACAAATATATTTTCCCAAATCACCCCCACCCATCCAAAAAAATATCGGCTACCGTCCCTCCCCCATACGTTTTTTGCTGGAATAGCCCTAATGAAATAACCTTAATCATTGCATGATAATACTTTAATCTAAATTTCCATTTGACTTACCGCTGTATCAGTTATCTTTCAAACTCTGTAATGCAAATGATAATCTTTAATTCTTTATGCATAAAAAATATCAGAATTTCCTATAAATGGTATGAATTTCCTTACATTTACAAATATCAATCAATAAGAATTATGATGAAAAAATACTTTTTTCGCAAATGAAAAATAGACCAGTTAGTATAATCCCTCCAAGAAAAGGAGGAAGACCCTGTTAACTTGACCAACAGTGACTACGCAGCCACAACATTGCTTTACTATATACATGTAAATATTTAATTATAAAATACATATTTCATTGAGAGAAAAATCACTTGATGAAAAATTTACTTGATCCATCTCTCATTGCATACAAACTGTGCCAAATTTTAGGGTTTTCTCGGGGCATGAACCCAAAACCTTCCGATCATGAAGCAGCCACTCTATCCACTGTGTCACCATATCCTTCTACCCATGAAACTTTTTAAAATATCTTTTTGAAAAGCAGGATTTTCATTTTCTCTGATATTTTGATTTGAACAACTTTTATTCAATAGTATGAATTTTAATTGATATGGTTTGAGTCAAATAAAGCTACACAATTTTTTTTTATGGTTACTGTCACAATATTTGATTCCAGGCTGTACAATACCCTTGTGGAGCATCTATTAGTGTATGGAGTGTCACAAGATATATATTGGTGAAACTAAAACTACATCTAGTTTCCCCAATACATTTAATTTATCCTTTGTACAGAGTTTACTTACATTTTTCTTTTTCGAAACTGGATCTGTCTTTGCAGCATCTCCTTGGTGTCTATTAAGAAAATTACTGAAATTAGCCAAACTATGGCTGGCCAAGTCCACATTCAACAAGAGGCCCATGGGACACATCGCTCACCTGAATCACCTTGGCCCATATCTGATGACTTTCCATATATATTTGCATGTAAAACCTTAGTCCCTATTATGGCCCCAACTACCCCTGGAGGCCACGATTTTTGCAAACTTGAATCTACACTACGTCAGAAAGTTTTCATGAAAATGTCAACATTCTTTGGTCCAATGATTCTTGAGAAGAAGATTTTTAAAGATTTTCACTATATATTTGTATGTAAAACTTTGACACCCCCCCCCCCCAACTTGTGGCCCCATCCTACATCCCCCCAACCCCACCCCGGCCATGATTTGAACAAACTTGAATCTGCACTATGTCAGAAAGTTTTCTTGTAAACATCAGCTTTTCTGATTCAGTGGTTATTGAGAAGAATATTTTAACTATATATTTGTTTGTAAAACTTCTTTGATCCCCCTTGTGGCCCCATCCTACCCCCGGGGGCCATGATTTGAACAAACCTGAATCTGCACTATGCCAGAAAGTTTTCAAGTAAAAATCAGCTTTCCTGGCTTAGTGGTTCTTGAGAAAGAAGATTTTCCTATATATTTGTATGTAAAATTTTGATCCCCTATTGTGGCCCCATCCAACCCCCCGGGGCCCATGATTTGAACAAACTTGAATCTGCAATATGTCAGGAAGCTTTCATGTAAATCTCAGCTTTTCTGGCTTAGTGGTTCTTGAGAAGAAGATTTTTAAAGTTCTTTCCTATATATTTGTATGTAAATCTTTGATCCCCCTTGTGGCCCCATCCTACCTCCGGGGGCCATGATTTGAACAAACTTGAATCTGCACTATGTCAGAAAGGTTTCGTGTAAAATCAGCTTTTCTGGCTCAGTGGTTCTTGAGATGAAGATTTTTTTTATCCCTATTGTGGCCCCATACAACCCCTGGGGCCCATGATTTGAACAAACTTGAATCTGCATTATGTCAGGAAAGCTTTCGTGTAAATCTCAGCTTTTCTGGCTTAGTGGTTCTTGAGAAGATTTTTCCTATATATTTGTATGTGAAATTTTGATCCCTATTGTGGCCCCATACAACCCCTGGGGCCCATGATTTGAACAAACTTGAATCTGCAATATGTCAGGAAGCTTTCATGTAAATCTCAGCTTTTCTGGCTTAGTGGTTCTTGAGAAGAAGATTTTTAAAGTTTTCCCCTATATATTTATATGTAAAACTTTGATCCCCCCTTGTGGCCCCATCCTACCCCCGGTGGCCATGATTTGAACAAACTTGAATCTGCACTATGTCAAAGTTTTCCTGTAAAAATCAACTTTTCTGGCTCAGTGGTTCTTGAGAAGATTTTTAAAGATTGTTCCTATATATTTGTATGTAAAACTTTGGTCCCCCCGTGTGGCCCCATCCTACCCCCGGGGGCCATGATTTGAACAAACTTCAATCTGCATTATGTCAGGATGCTTTCATGTAAATCTCAGCTTTTCTGGCTTAGTGGTTCTTGAGAAGAAGATTTTTCCTATATATTTGTATATAAAATTTTGATCCCCTACTGTGGCCCCATCAAACCCCCGGGGCCCATGATTTGAACAAACTTGAATCTGCATTATGTCAGGAAGCTTTCATGTAAATCTCAGCTTTTCTGGCTTAGTGGTTCTTGAGAAGAAGATTTTTAAAGTTTTTCCCTATATATTTATATGTAAAACTTTGATCCCCTCTTGTGGCCCCATCCTACCCCCGGGGGCCATGATTTGAACAAACTTGAATCTGCACTATGTCAAAGTTTTCCTGTAAAAATCAACTTTTCTGGCTCAGTGGTTCTTGAGAAGAAGATTTTTAAAGATTGTTCCTATATATTTGTATGTAAAACTTTGATCCCCCCGTGTGGCCCCATCCTACCCCCGGGGGCCATGATTTGAACAAACTTGAATCTGCAATTTATCAGGAAGCTTTCAGGTAAATTTCAGCTCTTCTGGCCCAGTGGTTCTTGAGAAGAAGATTTTTAAATGACCCCACCCTAGTTTTGCATTTTTGTGATTATCTCCCTTTGAAAGGACATGGCCCTTCATTTGAACAAACTTGAAAGCCCTTCACCCAAGGATGCTTTTGGCCAAGTTTGGTTGAAATTGGCCCCGTGGTTCTGTAGAAGAAGTTGAAAATGTGTAAAGTTTACAGACGGACGGACGACGGACAAAATGTGATCAGAAAAGCTCACTTGAACCTTTGGTTAAAGTGAGCTAAAAATGAATTTTTATTCATTTACAATCCCCCAAAAAATTCCATTTTCTTTTTTCTTTTTTTTTTTGGTAAAGACGGGTATAAAAGAGTGTCTGCTCTAGTTGAAGAGAATCAACAGCACCTTTTAAATATCAATTGATACTGCCTTAACATGATTATGCCTGTTATTATATTAAAACTGCAACTGTGTTTTCAATTTTACTGTTCAATCAGACTTAGTTTTAATTTGATTCTACATTCAGGTATAGCATACATGTACATGCTGTTAAAATCTGTGAACTGTTCTGAAGATGTCAAAGATACTAAAAATAGAAATTTCAAAGTTGAATGACACTAAATGAATGACAAACAGCATAGTAAATATATACTCTCAAGATTATTCTGATGGTCAAGTAAAACAAGAGCAACGCCAACGTGGCATAATACACCCGTAGATTTTGCTCAAGGAAAACATATTTTAGTGGGATTCATATTTTAGTGAAGTTAGCACTGTCCTCTGTGAGCTAATTCCTTATTATGCTTGTAGAAATGGATATCAAGATATAAAGAGGGATAGCCTTAGAATGCGCTACTTCATAAATATGCTAACGGTTTGGTTTGTATCCTGCCCACAAGGTTTTCCTAATAAGTGATACTACGAATTTGACCTTTGACCTTGAAAAACAATAGGCACCTTCCTCTCATCATGATGATCAAATATACCAAGTTATAATATCCTGGAGCTTCCGGTTCGCTTTGTATCCTGCCCACAAGGTTTTCCTAAAAAGTGATACTACGACCTTGACCTTTGACCTTGAAAAACAATAGACATCTTCCTCTCATCATGGTGATCAAATATACCAAGTTATAATATCCTGGAGCTTACGTTTCGGTTTGCATCCTGCCCACAAGGTTTTCCTAATAAGTGATACTACGACCTTGACCTTTGACCTTGAAAAACAATAGGCACCTTCCTCTCATCATGATGATCAAATATACCAAGTTATAATATCCTGGAGCTTACGGTTTGGTTTGTATCCTGCCCACAAGGTTTTCCTAATAAGTGATACTACGACCTTGACCTTTGACCTTGAAAAACAATAGGCACCTTCCTCTTATCATGATGATCAAATATACCAAGTTATAAAATCCTGGAGCTTACGGTTTGGTTTGTATCCTGCCCACAAGGTTTTCCTAAAAAAAGTGACACTACGACCTTGACCTTTGACCTTGAAAAATATTAGGCATCTTCGTCTCATCTTGGTGATCAAATGTACCAAGTTGTAAAGTCCTAGAGCTTATGGTTCAGTCTGTATCCTGCCCACAAGGTCCGGACAGACAGATGGACGACGCCATACCATAATACGTCCCGCCTTCGACGGGCGTATAAAAAAACCTACCAATCTCAGAAAAAACAGAATCATTAGTCGAGTCCGAAATGCAATCAGTTATACCACCTAGTCTGGTAGCATCTGCAAAAAAAAATTGTTGATGGCATAAAAAGGAAAACTAAAACCATGTATTCATGAATTTTTTATATGTATATTATTGTAGCAGTCAGCCAGGTTCGATCGCCAGTGGCTAGATAGCTTAGTTGGTAGAGCACTTGACTAGAGATTCAGGGGGCCCGGGTTCGAATCCTGGTCTGGTCTGTTGCATTTTTTCCCTTCCTGTTACATTAATATCATTGGAGATGAATAAGTAACTGGGTTAATTGGAGATGAATATGTCACAGGGACAATGTGATAAAACTCAAAAATCCCTGGGTGACTTCCTTCTACTTAGGTCAACATCATTTGTATAAGATATGAACAAGTTGCAAAGCAAGCAAACTATTATAACATCACATCTAAAGGTTTGATGGTCGATTGTCAGACAAAGTGATATAACCTCAACTTCTTCTTATAATCTATATGAGTTATGACATCACAGAATTAAACTTTTTGCTGACAGACAGACAGACTTACAAATGGGTGAAAGAACAGACAGATAATGCAGTTACTGCAGTAATTTGGCATTTCATAGAAGGCCATAATTAAAACTACAAATATTTTAAAGTATTATAATGTTCAGGGATAATATGTCTGCTCTTTATCTCCTATAGCAACCAGTACTTTGATACAGTCATTAAGGAGACTGTCAATAAATGGGCATAAGGTAGACCACAAAAAAGGTTAATACTAAAGTGTATATTGGGTATTTCTATCAATCTAATATGAGTATAATACCCCTACAAGGCCACACTGAGAAGAAAATAGTTTAACAATTCCAATTAAAATCAATTTGCATTTAAACTATTAAGCGAGTGCTTACCTTTCCCCAGTTCCTTCTCTATGGCCTTGTCAGAATCTACATGAACTACCTGAAAGACAAAACACAATGCTATGAAACTCAGATAGCTCAATCGAAGTCCCAGTCATGCATGTATGTCCCCTGATCATAACTAATCTTTGAGAGAAATATGAACACCCGATCGTTTCCTATTAGAATATTATAAAACTATCATGAATTTTGAAATTTTCTGCCAGTGACCTTAAACTTGTTCTTATGATCCTGGGTCAAGGTCATGATACACCTTTAGGTAATAAAAAATCTTAAAACCATGTACGAGCTTCCAATGATTCTCAACTTAAAGTTATTGATCAAAAAATAATTTTGTTAATACTTTTCTGCTATTGAACTTGAACTTGCCGGAATGACCTTGAGCAAGGTTATAACACACCCTCAGCTCATCTTTATACTAAGTATGAGCTTCCAATGGTTCTCCATTACATTGTTTCAAATTATTAAACAGTATTATCTCTAGTTCTCACATTGTTCTCACATTTTTAAGCTGTCAATGTCAGATACTAGGCTGACTACAACATGTCTTGCAATATTAAGATCTGTACAAATCAAAAGAAAGCAAAAAAAGAAAAAAAGAAAAAAAATCCACTACACCTTGAAATAGTTTCTCAAATCAGTATGAATTGATTTAATCACAAAAGATATGATGATGTATAATATTAATAAGTATATATGCCAAAACAGCAGAAAATATGCAAATTTGGATAAAAACATGATTTTCAAAAAAAATTATTTCAACACATATGAACAAAAGACTCTGGCAAATTTGAACTCGAGATCTGCGGTTCACCAGCCCAATGCTTTAACCACCAAGCTATGATAATAGACAAACGAATCGATCGATACAAATAAATTTACAAAACATTTAAATTGCCATCTTGTGAGTAGTGTAATAAATAGTATAAGCTTTAGCGTAGAGAGCTACCTTAAGTCAGAGGAGCTGAATTGGGATTTTTAGTGTCAAAATTAGGAAAAATCAACATTTTAGTGCATTGGGAATGGTACCATTTATTGGTACATGTACTAATAAGTTACATGAAAAAACAATCAAATATCACATATTTAACAAGAGGCCCACGGGCCACATCACTCACCTGAGTCATCTTGTCCCATTTTCGAAGATTTTCCCTTCATACTTTGATCCTATTGTGGCCCAAACTTACCCCGGGGAACATTATTTTTACAAACTTGAATCTGCACTATGCTATGTCAGAAAGCTTTCATATAAATGTCAACATTCATAGTAAAGTGGTTCTTGAGAAGATTTTTAATGATTTTCCCTATACACTTTGATCCCCTATTGTGGCCCTATCATACCCCTGGGGCCATGGTTTTAACAAACCTGAACCTGCACAATGTCAGAAAGCTTTCATATGAATTTCTACTTTACTGGCAAAGTGGTGCTTAGGGAAATTTTTTCCCCACTATACTTGCACATAAAACTTTGATCCCCTATTTGTGGCCCAATCCTACCCCCAGGGCCATGATTTTTACAAACTTGAATCTGCACTATGTCAGGAAGCTTTTATGTAAATTCCTACTTTCCTGGCCCAGTGGTTCTTGAGAAGATCTTGAAAGATTTCCCCTATATATTTGCATATTAAACTTTGATCCCCTATTGTGGCCCCATCCTACCCCCAGGGCCATGATGTCAACAAACTTGAATCTGCACTATGTCAGGAAGCTTTCATGTAAATTTCTAATTTCCTAGCCCAGTAGTTCAAGAGAAGAAGATTTTAACAGATTTTCTCTATATATTTGTTTGTAAAACTTTGATCCTCCTTTGTAGCCCATCCTACCCCCAGGGGCCATGATGTCAACAAACTTGAATCTGCACAATGCCCGGAAGCTTTCATGTAAATTTGAACTTTCCTGGCAAAGTGGTTCTTTAGAAGAAATTTAAAAATTTTCCCCATAAATTTGAATGTGAAACTTTGATTCCCTATTGTGGCCCCATTTAAACAAACTCAAAACTACATTATGTAAGGAAGCTTTCAGGTAAATCAGTTTCTCTGGCCCAGTGGTTCTTGAGAAAAAGAATTTCAAAGATTTTCCCTATATATATGTATGTAAAACTTTGACCCCATATTGTGGCCCCATCCTACCCCCAGGGGTTATGATTTTAATAAACATGAATTTCCACTATGTCAGGAAGCTTCACTGGAAAATTCAGCTCTTCAGGCCCAGTGGCTCTTGAGAAGAGGATTTTTAAATGACCCAACCCTACTTTTGCATTTTTGTGATTATCTCCCCTTTGAAGGGGGCACGAGCATTCATTTAAACAAATTTAAAAGCCCTTACCCAAGGATGGTTGTTGCCAAGTTTGATTGAAATTGGCCCATTGGTTCTGGAGAAGAAGTCGGAAATGTAAAAGTTTACAGACGACAGACAACCAGAAAAGCTCACTTGAGCTTTCAGCTCAGGTGAGCTAAAAATGTTAAACAGGAAAATATTGTAAGTTATGTAGACACTTGGAGGGATAATACGGAAATATATAGGGTTATTATAAAATGCATATTGGCCGAGGTGTAGGATGAGTCAAATATGCAATATTTTCAAGGACCCATATACTTCCATATAACCTCTCTGAGTGTCTGCGTACTGATATTTTCGATGAAGTAACAATTGCTTAGTTACATTAAGATGTCATCTGATGCTTATGTGACGTCAGTTATTGGGGTCCTTGCGAGGTCAAACATGTCAAGTGAAAGCAACATCTAAAATTTGATATTGGTCAGTAGGGTATATAGGTAACGGTATATTGATTTGATATCGAGTTAGTTTGTCATGTGGAGGGGGCATAATAACAATGTCATGTCAGTAGGCAGCATTATGGTTTTAAAAAGTATTCTTCTGGACCCTGGTATATTTGTTTCTAATCTTAATTTTGTCAGCTCATGTCATAAAGATATTGATTATGACTCTTCTTACCATAGTTCCTGACTCTCGTGACTGTAGAAGAAAAATCTCAGCTTTCATTCTTTTCTCTGCCACTGCCTTTGTTATCTTCTCCCCAGCATACTAGAGGAGAAAATCTCATCTTGAATGTGCTGTAGTACTAAACACACCAGACCCTCTATAAAAATTAATATTAGTGATGGGAATCGGTGAGAATTTTATGATCGATGATTGGTTTACTGTAACTAACTAATTATCGATTATAATCGGATATAGAGAAATTCTATAATAATTGTACATATGTACCGAAAAAGTGTAAATAAATATTTTCTACGTTTATATTTGTTGTTTCTATAGCTGAGAGAATGTAAGTGAATATTTTCTGTGTGTATTTTTTTTATTCTTTTAATTACATATATAAAAGTCGCCAAAAACAGATATCGTTTGCTTCAGTTACGGCCTGTATATCAAAGTTAAATGTCATTAACTGACGATGATCCTGCTTAATTAAAATATAATTAGGGCCTAACGTTCAGCAAAGCAAAATGAGGAAAGAAATTCATTTTATTAAAAACAAAATTATAACAGAAAATTAAAAGAGATTCATTGTCACCAACTGAAAACACGATACGCACGTGCGGAGTAACAGTGAGCTTTGAAAGCGGTTTTTATTTGCGTAATTCACACATGGCTTTGCTAGTATCAATATATATTCTCATTGATAATGGTGCTCCGTTTATATATGCCTGAATCAAAGTACGTCTATCTCAGTATCTGACCAAGCGAACATGCTTTATTCCCCGTATATGGATACTTTCTCTTTCGAGTGCGCCGCCATTACGATAAACAAAACTTTTGGTTACTAGATCGGTCACGGCAGGAATATTCTTCAAAAACTACAGTAGCTGAGAAAACAAAATCTAAAAACCGATTAATTGGAATTAAATTTTCATAATCGAGCGCTTAGAATTTGCCAACAATCGACTGATTTTTGATTATAATCGATGATTGGAACACCACTAATTAATATAGAAATGCAATTTCCACAGTAGGTAATACTAAGGCACATAAATTTTGTGATACAGTACACTTAGATTATACTGAGTGCAAATGTATACACTTGTGTTTCCTTAACCTTCTTTTTTTTTTCTACGTGTATCATTTTATTTTTTAAACATGAAATAATTATATGCTTTCTGCATTATTTCATAATGCTACAGCTACATTGTATATAAATCAATATTTAAAAGAACGAATTCAAAAATGTGTATTTTATAAACCGTCACATTCCTTTATGTTCTTCTGTTTGTATTCCTCAATATACAGTCAGTGTAAGCGACATGATAACAAAAAGAATAAGAAACATCTCATGTTTGAGTTACAACAGGAAAGAAAATAATACCTTTAGGTGAGTCTGATAATTATATACTTGATATCAAACTGTCCTTGTCTATGCCTGCTTCGCAAAAAAAACTTTAGCCTCAGAATCTGGTGACATCCTTCTTTTCTAAATAAAACATCAATGTCAATAAATATATATGTTTGTGCGTATGTCATTTTCAAAAAAATTTCCAATTGTACAGCTTATCAAATTTTCTTCCATGGCACAGTTTAAATTAAACTGTAAGGTGAGAATGTTTGCTGACCATTCATTTCTCTAATATATTTACTATGTATAACACTTTGCATATACAGTGAATGTACTTCTTAATCTTCCGGTCTGTAAATCATTTTTTTAAATATATACAGTACATTAATAGATAACAAGGATAAGAGCAACATGGTTGAAACATGATGCTTAAATAAAAATTGGCAGGTCCAACTTGAGCAAAAACATAGTCAAAATTCCAGCTCAAATATTCTTTATCTTGCCCACATTTAAGGGCCGTCAGGTTCTTAAATATGACTAAAAACTTTGATTTAAGAACTTTTCAATTCCGCTTTTTAAAAAAAAAATGATTTTCATGGATTTATTCAGTCTTAAATCAAAAGATGGCAAGGAAATCAAAATGTTATTACACCTGATCTTCTTAAATTAATGACGTAGTTAAAGACAAAACCATCACTGTAGAGTGTAATATGTCTGTAACAACTAAAACATTCAACTGAAATCACTTCATCCAAGGTAAAACATTTTTTCAGCATAGAGTGCTATAACTAGAAATCTTATTTCTAGACCAGAGCCCTAGTGTAAGCATATGTCATTATGAAGAAAGGTAGTTCTAAAGAACTGTATTTGAAGAGGAGCATTTTGTATTCAGGTATTGAAATCAGATTGAGTCGGACAGCTAGACAGATGGATGGACAGAAATATAGAATATCACACTCTAATGTTGATCTCGGACCTGGGATTGGCCCCGAGATCACTCGAGGGGCAATCCCAGGTCCGAGATCAACATTAGAGTGTGATATTGTTTATATCATATACCTAAAACACAACGATAAGTTGATTAACATTTATTAATTTCTTGGAGGGGGGGGGGGCACGAATTATTCCTTCAGTGGATTGACATTAATGGTTATATTTCCACTAATGTTGGCATTTTGAAACATGCTGAAGCCTGGGTGTTGTAGCTGTATTCCATTGCTGGTCACAGTAATTGGTAGATCAATTATGGATAACCCTTCCTGTGGTCCTGAAGCTGTGGAAGTTTCAATTAACTGTACCGCTTGACTGAGGAATTCGTCACATCCATCGTCCAGCTGTTCTTCATGTGGGAATGTGGCACTGGTTGAAGTAACATTAGTAACATTAGAAAGGACAGTAGACATTTCTTTCTGTTTTTTGAAAGGGAGGTGACTGTAGTTATTAATAGATTGAACATTCTTGTGTCCCGTGATTTGCATGACCTCAGTCGGCTCAAATCCTGCCTCCAGTAAGTTTGTTACAGTTGTCTTCCTGATACCGTGGTTCGTGAGGCGCTTGTTCATGATACCGACTTAAAATGAAAAGAGAGTTCCAACGTTATTAATCAAGAGATAATTAGATGACAGTGTTTGAAAATAAATTATATTTTTCACTGCTAACCTGTATTCGTCATGTTGCTGACAAGTTTTCCAAGAGAATTTTTCCCCATGGGCTGCTTTTTGTACCATACTTCATCAGTGGGTTTCTGTTTTATCGATAGATAAAACCTACTGCCAGGATCCAACATTTCTGAGGGTCTGTGTCGTCTATATTCCTTGTAAAGATTTATTGGACACATGGAGTCTCCTATATAAAACAAATCGATAATTGTTATTAAATATTATTTTTCATATATTATTCAAACAAGATAAACCCAATATTTTATACAATATTTTTTCACCTTTTCTCTCAAACATTTTTGGGAGGAATGACCTGCTCTCTCCATTTCCATTTCTTGTCTTGGTGGCTCGTTCGGTGAATTCTAAATATTCTACCCCTGTTACATCTTCTTTTAATTCAATATCTCCCCAAACCATTTGTTCATGTTCATGCATTGTGTTGTTGATGTATATGCTATTAAGCAGCGCCTGGGGGTTTGCTAATATAAAAATTGGAAATGTGTGAATTAATTTTTTTTCCGGAATAACCAAAATCGTCCGTTTTGAGTATTTTATACAATTTTGTAAGAGTTGTAGAACTTTGTTTACGTGGCGTTATCGTATGAACTAGAATGTTTACAGTATGGCAGACCAATGCAGCTGATATTTGTTTTGTTTTGGGAATGTTACCTTCTAGTAAAGTAAGTGTCTTACCATTTCCTATCTGTTTAGTATCTAGAAGTCGTTGAAAATCTTCGAAAGATATCGGTTCTGCCTTTCTCTTTTTGTTGCCAAGTCCCTGGGATTTTAGATCTTTTCTTTTAGACATCAGAACTTCTCTTGCATGGCTGAATAGGTGTGATTCCACAATATTATGCTCATAACTATTGTCCCTCAAGTATCTAGAAAAACTTCCCAAGTAGCCCCGTAATGTGTCCGGTTCGTATTCACCGCCGTCCGGCTTTCTCACAGACAAAAAGAATCTGGCCAAATACATGTTTAATTCTTTTGCCGGTATCTCATGAAGTCTTCTGTTTTCGTCGCAAATATTAACAAGCCAGTCGTATAAGACTTTCATGTGTCCCTCCGTCTTTCTTGAAGTGTTCTTGTTTCTCTTACTTTGTATGAATTCGGTGGTTTCACTCTCCGAAATCGCTTTAAAGCGGTTTTCAACATCAAAGTTACCGTAATTAACATTTTGATCTCCATTAGGACCAGGAATTTCTAAATATGCTTCGGTACAGCCCTCCATAATATATTGTCCTACTATTTCCTGTTGCCCGGAACGTTGATTGTTTAATTTTAAAGCTAAAACGTGTTATTGTTCTAAATAAACAATTGTTGCTTGGGTTACCTCCCTTTGCTTAGATACTCGCTACAGTTTGGCGCTGTTTTTGAAAACTTTTCATTTAATTTTACTGCTTAAATTATTTTTTGGGGTGAAAAAAAGCATTACATTAGACAACGTTTTTGTGTGCAACATCATTTTTTCATGTAATTATGTTAGATTTCAAAAGATTAAAGAAGAAATAGCCATTTGAAATTTGAGGGCGAGACAGCCCCTTGACAACGGGCCGAGACAGAGATATCTCGGCCCTTAGGGCGAGACAGCCCTAGCTCCTAGCAGCTGTCTCACCCTAGCCAAGATAGGTGTATCAGGGCTGATACACTACTAGGTATATGATATAGGTTGATCACTAAAGGGGCTAATCATTAACAGAGGATTTTTGAGATCTGACACCAATGTAAACTCAATATCATAGTCAGTGTGTTCATTTTAAAATTGATTTTTTAAATACCAAATAAAGTTTAATTCATGATTTTTTAAATATTTTTAAAACATTAAAAATCAAAGGCCTTAAGGGCTTGAGAGTCGACTCTCTCTTCATCTGCTCGTCAATGTTTTGGAGAATATCTCTCATGGGGTACGGAAAGGGGTAGATTGAGTTGCAAGCCTTGTTATATATTATGAATCAGTGGGATAAGACATTTTTTAAAACGTGGATAAATTAGTGTTCTCTGATAATGATACGTGTATTTAAGCTTCCTGGAACATGAAAAAATCTATAAAGAGACACCATAGATCAGAGAGAAATATTTATTCGTGGTTCGAATTTCCTCCATTGTTTACATATACGTTATAGTGCAATAGCCTTGACCCAGGCGCCTATGGGTATATATTTTAACATAATGTATATACTTAAAGATAATTTACACTCTAGGCCTAGAGAGGAATTTTGAGAGTCATAATTCAAACAAAACATTGACTTGTCATGACATTATTTCCCTGAACAATTCTTGAGAAAAAAATATTTTCCTATATACTGTTTCCTAACACAACATCGGAAAATGTATTCATTGCACTCTCTTTGACCCCCTTTACAAGAAAAGGTAATCAGTATGAATCTGTGGTCCATCTGTATGTTTCAACAATGCACATATTCGATATTGAATTAATGAACATTACCGGCAAATATGTGAATCTCCGATGAGAAGCGACATACCAATAGTTAGCACACAGTTACAAAGGTTGTAGTCATCAAAACTGAAGCACGCTCACAATTGACCACCCCATTTCCCATGCATGGCATCTAGCTCCTCCGAGGTAACGCTTTTTAAAATATGAAAAATACAGGTACCACAGCGATCAAATTACCTGATCCTGAAGGTTCAACGGAAATAAAGAATCGATTCGTGCAGAAGAGTTGATGTCAAAAGTAGTATTCCAAGGGGAAATAGCAGGAAAACAACCATGATAACATAAATCTTCGATGAAATGTACGAAGATATTTTCGCCCTATAACACAAATTTCGGTGAACACACACTATCAGTCTCTTCGTCAACTTCTGTAAACACACGATATTTTTCCCGCTAAAACGTCACATGACAATGTTGAAATTAGACAAGTCGTTCTTGAAATAATATATTCATACGCGCTCACGTTGTCTAATAAACAGATCAGACAAAACATTTTAAAAGGAAAATGTGCATGTTATGTCGCGCAGAATCATAATCGGAATAGTTTTAAAGAGTATGGATAAGAAAGGAATGATATTTACCAAACAGTGTTGAAATTTCAACAACTAAAGAATAAGAACTATTTGCACGCGCATGATTATAAACACAGAGAGTTTGTGTGACGCGGTAAATCCGCACGCCGTTGATAGCAAGGAGCATCTCGCTTCGCGAGCCGACTCAACTTGGACTTAAAATTACTTACCCCACTTGACCTATATATTTTACTGTGACAGAGCCCTACCACATACTGTCAATAAATGATATATATATGTCTTATATCTCAAGAGACACTCAAGTCTACTACAAAATCCATCTTTATGAACAAGACTCATCAGTCAAAATAATTCTGATGATAGAGTTAACTTGCTGGCACTTATGCATGTATTTAGAGTATTTTGAGTTACCTCAATCTAATCACAAATGAGGACAGATGCAAGATGATTTATGCATTGTATTGTATCTTAATTGCTTAACGTCTCGCTCGAGAATTTTTCACTTATATGGAGACGTCACCAAGACCAGTGAAGGGCTTCAAATTTAGGCCTATGCTCGGCGCTTACGGCCATTGAGCAATGATGGTTCTTTAGCGTGCCACACCTACTGTGACACGGGGCAACCGTTTTTGAGGTCATCTCCGAGGACCCGTAACATTCACACCTGATGCCGAGCGTTTGGCGATGGAACTGTCACTACCTGTTTTAACGACTTTGGTCTGTCGCGGCCGGGATTCGAACCCCAGCCTTCCGCATGCGGGGCGAACGCTCCAACCTCTCGGCCACCGCACTGATTACTAGTTCGGCTGAGTGGTTTCGCCCCCCCCCTTCCCTGTTCGAATGCTGGACAACTTGCCCCCTCTCAGGACAACTCGCCCTCTCTCAGGACAAGTCGCCCCTTCTCTTGAGACAACTCGGCCGCAATATGATATAAATATATTATATTCACATTTTATTTTCATTTTGTGTGTAATTGTACAAAAATTTACACTTTTAAACCCTATATAGATACGTCTTATTTCATACTTTAAAATAACACGAATGGTAAATTCTAATAGAATTATACACATATTTAATTAATACATTTCAGACATTTTTCATAATTCAATCTGATAGGAAAATTATATAATACTGATATTCAGTTAATTGATGAATTGTCTCCAATACTGATAAAATTTTGGGATTTGCTTTTTTTTTTTGGAAGATGTGTGCATTTTATCGATACAGTATGTATACTACATATAAAGTGTGAATGTGAAGCATGAATATTCTTATACATGTAATGCATTTCGCAAATAATTCCTGTTGAAAAATCATACAATTCCCATTTTAGAAATTTCATAACAGCTTTGCTTTACGGCTTCTTTTTAAGCGGCGATTTCAAAGTGAAAAATACGAGTACCATAATGTTTGAAATAACTGTATAACAGCTTGGGGGAAATTGATCAAACAATTAGAGTTAACAACAGACGCGAATTATTGATAATTATACTACGTCAGCTGTAGACCATGCTAATACTCTCCCTATATCAAACGCTAACTTGTTTCCGCTGAAATTATATACTTTACATGTACGTTCAAGTGATGACGAATTTACTGAACTCATACACTGGATATTTACTAAAATCTTTCCTCTTGCATAAAATGACACGAAGTTCGGTCTTTATGTGAACATGTCTTTTTGTCTGTGATGTATATTATGCTATATCAATAGAAATGTATTAACTCTTGTTAATACACCTCTTGGATTTAGACCAAAAATAATTGTAAACATGTATGATATGAAGGGGCGAGTTATCTCAAGAGAGGGGGCAAGTTGTCCCAAAGAGGGGGAAGTTGTCTTGAGGGCGAGTTGTCTTGGGGGCGAGTTGTCCTAATACCTCCTGTTCACTGAGTGGATTTACCTCTAGCGGTTCCTTTGATCAGTGGGTGTTTAGATTAAGATGATTAATGGGCACTTTTAATTAAATTCAATAATAATTAAGTTGCTTATTAATACCAAATAGTTTATGATTTAATGAACAGATGATACCTTTTTTTTTTTTTTTTTTTTTTAGAATACTTCATCATTGTTTATACAAGTAAAATGAATAAGTTAAGCAATAGGTCGGTTAAAATCAATCACATAAATTTCATTCCCTCAATCTCCATCTTTTTTGAACCAATACAATTTTTGATAAATACTTTATTGTTCAAATAAGTGCAATATATCCCTGTTTTACATCCATCAAAAAAGCTTCCTAGTGCAAAAAGCAAAGACACGATTTGTCAAAACAAACTAAAATCAATGTTTGAAAATATGACACCTATAATTGCTAAATACTGTCACACAGGTATAATGGGGGGGGGGGGGGGGGGGGGCGAAACCACTCAAGGCAAAGTCACTCACTGACTCGATGCAAACAGGTGATTGGGGTGAACACACCCGTTTTTAATGAAATGATGCTGCATGATTTTGGATAATCAAACTTTGTGTTATAATTGACAAACAAAATGCATGCAGTAACCTGCAAACATGGGATCATTTGAACCCCTAAACCTTCCTCTCCCCTGCGGGAAAACATCCACTATTGACTAAGCTAAACCAGACATACTAAATTTACTAATTTAGATAAATGTTACAAGTTGTAATTTACAGTGGCCAAATCTATCTGCTATACAAATCAATGATAAAAACATATTTACTTCAATAAAAACAGTTTGCTAATGTTTTAAAACCTGAACACAAGAGAAAACCCCACCGGTTGACTGAATAAGCTTTTATAAAAGCCAAAATTGTCAATAATTAGTAGTCCCGTGGGGATCCGGGTTAGAATAGGTTCTCAGTACCCCTTGTTTGTCGTAAGAGGCGACTAAATGAGGCGGTCCTTCGTCGGAGAACGCAAAGACCGAAGTCCCGTGTCACAGCACACATAGAACTTTCCTTGAACTAATCATGCTCCTACCGGATGTACTTAATATGCGTGTTTTAGGGCATGCGCCATACGTAAATAGGTAAGAAAATATCAACATCCGGTGTATTTTTAGAAGCGGAAGCACGTGTATGTAAATTTTCAGTAAACGATGTCTTGGCGATTTCTACCTTCCCTGAGCTGAGTCTAGTAAGGCTACGTACATGGCGAAAAGTAGAGTTGGAAATTAAAAATTTTACTTTTCCACCTCAAGAAGAAAATTCATATATGAAATTAAAAATAGAAGAATTATCAGACGGTGAAGTAATCTAGTTACATGCTCAGTGGGGGCGCTAGGTGCCAAACGAATGAAAGAATCATCTTGACTTACAACAAATTTTGATTTCCTTGTTACGAAATCTGATGTCTCAATATAGGCCATGCCATTGGCAAAATAATCTCTTCAGGATTAGCATTCCCCCCTCTTCAGTCAAGAGCTTGTAGTCTTTGTACAAAATATTGTATGCAGAGGGCTGGATAAAAACACATTTAACTTAGCACATCAGATGATTTTTAAATTTTGATATAAATGAAAGCAAGTGGACAATAAACATTGTTGACTGTGGTGTAGGGGCAATAAGTAAAACAGTTCAGACAGGCACTGCCCCATCTGCCAGAACAAGTCATTATTGAATCTTGACGAAGATAACTGATGATTTTCTTTTATTGTATGGGGGTTTGCAGTATCAAACTTCCCGTCTCCTGCTCAGTCAGCCATATTTGAAATACTGCGTCTGAAACTGTGACGTCACGGGTATTCTATTTATCTCGCTTCGGTTTCTTTCTATTAGGATATGGTACATGCGCGAGGGCTATCGAAAATTAGTCTATTTTTAAATGTATGCGCACACATCAGATTCCGAAAGAACACAAAATGTCGAGCCCGGCGGTATGAAATTAAGTCTGATCGTGCGAGAAAAATTTTATATACGGTAATTTAAATTCGAATCAGTTGACTTCCGCTAGTTTTTTCAGTTCAAATCGTGATAAAGAATATATATTTGCAGAATTTTATTGCTCATTAATGGAATTTTGTTGAATAAAACGATAATTTTTTCATGGTTATAGAGGATACGTAGATTCTTTTGGTATTTTTTTTGTGGGGGTACACGTTCGTATTACAGGTTACACTTTGACTGAAAATCATAAGTCTGGCACAGAAAAATGACATAATGAAGTAATGTGCTGAATATTTTAACAACATGAGGAACAATACAAATTAATCTCATAAACACATTGCCCCCAGCCGCGCAGACGACACTGCAAAATTGTTAATACATGAAATATCACATATATGAACAAGATCCTTTATTGCTCAGAACTGCACTGCCAGCATTCACTGAGGAAGTAGGAGGGGGGCGGGGATATATATATATATATTGTATAGTGTAATAATTTTTCTCTCCCTCTCTTATATCATTAGCTCACACATGTACACACTCAAATATATAAATATATATATAGATCTATATAATATATAAAACAGAAATAGTACACATAAATTATTATATATAGACTATATAATATATATATATATATAGAAAATACTGCACTAAAACCAACATGCAACACTCAGAGATCAGTATATTAAATATGATATATGGTATAAAAAGTCAAATTAGTATATATACTCAATTGACTTTGATATTTCTAATATATATCTCTCTGTGTGTGTGTATAACATCAAAAGTTGATATAGTATACTCATTTGACTTTGATGTTCCCATTATTTTATATATATATATATATATATATATATATATATATATATATATATATATATCAAAAGTCAATTCAGTATACTCGATTGACTTTGATATATCTATTGTTATTATTATTGTGTGTGTATATATACAATATACATATATATATATACAAATATATATAATACACATATATATCTGTATATATATGATATCAAAAGTCGATTTAGTGTACTCAATCGACTTCAATATTCCCATTATTTTAACAGTTATTACCTTGAAAATATGTCTTAAAGGGATACCTGTTTTTTCTTCCCCCTTTTATCTTCAAATTTTGTTTTTTACCTAGTGTATTTTCATTATGCTATACATGACCAGACCTGGGGTCAATTACTTTAAAATGTAACACATTAAATTACAATTACATTGGAATTTTCACCTTTACAATTACTGTTACTTTCATTCATATACGTAATTAATTAAATTACAATTACTTTGGTAAAGTAATGAATTACATTACACATTACAATGCAAAAAAAAAAAAAAAAATACAAAGAAAATTCATGAACACAAATTATTTGAAATTAACTTTTAAATCAGATTGTGATTAAGTATAAATGACCATTGACTGAACACATTAAAAGAATGTTTTTATTTGAAAGAATGTATTTTTTTTTAAATAAATGGGGGGTATCCACACTTCAGATGCCTGTGGTAGCTGCTGCATGCAGTATAACATTCTGCATGTATACCCTCTAAATATTGGAGAAAAGTTGCATATACATCTAATTTGAAAAGTATGTGAATACTACTTATCTTTCACCATACATCTTGATGACTGAATTTCAAGTTCATATAAATTTTCTAAAGAATCTTATATTTATAATTTTAAAAGTTGTGTCCGGAGGAAAAAGTTTTCATCAAGATATTTGGTAAAAGATGAGAGTTGTCTGTACTTCTCATTTGAGTCTGAGCACACATATATAAATAATATATAGGTGGTTTGAGACCAAGATGGACATTTAAATGTTGTAAATCAGTGTGTTCATATGCATACACTTAAAATAATCCTTGTTTATAATGGAAAGTATTGTTGCATATATACATACTAATTTGCTACATTGTGTAAAAACAAATAATGAAAAGGACAAAATCTATTCAAAACTTTATTTTTTCTACAGAAATGGAGCATGAATTAAAGTTAAAGTGCATGTGTAGGCTCTGTGGAGTGAAAATTCCCATTAATTCCAAGTCTCATCCCAAAGAAAACTTCAAAGCTGCAATCACCTCCCTTTATTATATTGACATTGACA
>NC_079165.1:108465715-108468215 GCF_947568905.1 Ostrea edulis
AAAAGAACAGATTTAGCTACCTAGGGGCCCATCATCAAGAGTATACATGCATAAATACTGTAATAAGAGAATATGTATATGTACTTACAGTTGCATACATTTGAAGTATACATTTTAAAATTTTTACTGAGAAGTAAATTAATAAAATGGAGATCAGGACTGCTAAATGTGAAAATTGCATCTCACCTACATGTAGATTGATTTAAGGAGTTCCTTCTTCATACAAATAGAAAAAATGCGATATTTTCTACAACAAAAAAAGTAAATATAAGAACAGATATCAAATGCAAATCCCCTCTGCATATAGACTAGATACAGCTACATCTATGCATGTTCATTTTCATGAATTCTTGCACATTATTACACTTATAATTTGTGACACTGTATTACACAATCTCCTCTAAAACTAATATATCATCAATAAGTTTTAAAATAATCGTCAAATACAGCTTACCTTGTCTGTAGAGGGCTCGAGAGAATTAAATTGAGAATAGCGCGCGGCTATAGCGAAAGTAGGGCTCGACGTTCTTGCAACCGGAAATACGGTAAAGGTTATTGCCCCGACGCACGAGTTATCGTTCTTTGCAGGAGACGGCTTATATAACGGAAGTTTGATAGTGGTTTGTATAGAAATGGGAGCTAAAATCAATTGTATTCCCTAAATTTGAAAACTTTAGAGATAAGAATGCATATTTGAATCAAATTCTCTTTGAAATATCATTTCAAAAGTCGAGAAAAATTTAAAAATCTAACGAAAAATTACGTTTAATAATGAAAACAATCAACCGGAAGTAGTATTTTTCTCAAAATTTGCTGTAAGGAAATATGATTTACCCAGAAAATGAGGAAAAACTCTGAATCGGACTTACTGCAACTTAATCGTCAGAGGAAATTCAAGCTACTTACAAAAATCGAAGATTCAAATCAAAATATCCTCATAACAATTATTAGTTTAATCACCGAGTTGGGAGTATATCAATCTCTTTAATCACAACCAGTCGAAAATATTAAAAAATTCATTAAAAATTCATTTCTTGATCAATTTCTATAAAAAAAATTCCCAACGAAGCGCTTATTTATATTATCTCAATTTCAGATCAGTGCGCATGTGCAAAGGGAAAATCCCGTCTGAAAATAGAAATGCGCATACCTGATAGGGTCGTATCAATATACGGCCCGCTTCAATGTTGCGACGTCATAGGTAACCTAATTTGCATTAATTATTCATAGTTACAAGGAGCAAGGAAAGTTCTATGTGCAGCAGGTGTGGCACGATAAAGATCCCTCCCTGCTCAATGGCCATAAGCGCCGAGCATAGACCTAAATTTCGCACCCCTTCACCGGCAATGGTGACGTCTCCATATGAGTGAAATACTATTGAGTGAAATATTCTTGAGAGGGACGTTAAACAATATACAATCAATCATAAATTACCTTGCAGAACTATATCTTACGACGACTATTTTCTGCCATGTTGTTGACGCGTCTTTGGTGGGAAAGGCTATAAACCCGTGAACTGATCCGACCGAAAACTCTGTGCACTCAAACACACACAAATTGCATATGTCATACCTTCTACTTTCGTTTTCCTATATATGATGCTGTACTCTCTTCACGGGCCTGATTCTAACACGAATTAAAATGTGATCCAGTTTCCGGGCCTGACTTTAATACTAATTAGGATAAGATTCAGTTCACGGGCCTCTAATTAGGATATGATCCAGTTCACAGGCCTGACTCTAACACTAATTAGGATGTGATTGAGTTCACGGGATTGCTTCTAACACTAATTAGGATGTGATTCAGTTCACAGGCCTGACTCTAACACCAATTAAGATGTGATTCAGTTCACGGGCCTCTAATTAGGATATGATCCAGTTCACAGGCCTGACTCTAACACTAATTAGGATGTGATTGAGTTCACGGGATTGCTTCTAACACTAATTAGGATGTGATTCAGTTCACAGGCCTGACTCTAACACCAATTAAGATGTGATTCAGTTCACGGGCCTCTAATTAGGATGTGATCCAGTTCACCGGCCTGACTTTAACACTAATTAGGATGTGATTGAGTTCACGGGCCTGATTCTAACACTAATTAGCATGTGATCCAGTTCACGGGCCCGACTCTAACACTAATTAGGATGTGATTCAGTTCACGGGCCTTATTCTAACACTAATTAGGATATGATCATGTTCACGGACCTCATTCTACCACTAATTAAGATGTGATTCAGTTAACAGGTCTCTAATTAGGATATGATCCAGTTCACGGGCCTGACTCTAACACTAATTAGGATGTGATTGAGTTCACGGGCCTGATTCTAACACTAATTGGGATATGATCCAGTTCACGAGCCTAATTCTAACACTGATTAAGATGTGATTCAGTTCACGGGCCTCTAATTAGGATATGATCCAGTTCACGGGCCTGACTCTAACACTAATTAGGATGTGATTGAGTTCACGGGATTGCTTTTAACACTAATTAGGATATGAT
>NC_079165.1:108480715-108488215 GCF_947568905.1 Ostrea edulis
ACCACAGTTTTTGCCGTCTCATCCGAAGGACCGCTCCATTTAGTCACATATTACGACAAGCAAGGGACCCTGAGGACCTATTCTAACCCGGATCCCCACAGGATGTACCTATCATCATGCGAATCATACATTTGTATAAAGGAGCATTAGCTGTCATTTTGTCACAAAAAAATGAATTCAATACAACTGCTCCTATCTTATATATTTCAGTAAAAGCACCAGTATTTGATTATTTCAAATACTTTTTATCCTCAAAGCAGGCACATGAATATATAATTTTGAAGATTAAATAATTATTGTTCTGTAAAGCAATATTTCTTCCTTATATATATATATATATATATATATATATATATATATATATATATACATATATATATATATATATATATGAATTTCAAGTGAAAATGTGAATTAATTGTAAATAACTTATCACGTGAAATTCATATGAAAAATGTCACGTGAATTTTCCACGAATCACTGGTGATTCATGTGAAATTCATGTGAATATTCTCATATGAATTTCATGTGAAAAGTGATTCACGTGAAATTCATGTGGAAAATTTTCACGTGAAGTTCACGTAAAAATTGATTCACGTGAAATTCATGTGAGCATATTTTCACGTGAAATTTACATGAATTTCACGTGAACGGTTAACGTGAATTTCACGTGAACAGCAATTCACGTGAAATTCACGTGAGGCACATTCGCCTGTGTATATTGAAGACCTATTCTAATATGGATCCCCATAGGATACATAGTTTGGATTGAGTGATTGTATACTGGTTAACGTCCCGCTCGAGAATTTTTCACTCATTCTGAGACGTCACCACTGCCGTGAAGGGCTCTAAAATCTAGACTTATGTCGGCTTGGTTCGACGTGGCAAGGGAGTATTGTGCGAGTCGCATTACACATTTACTTTTCGTTGATACAGAATAAAAATATATACCGATAAGCCAATGTACTCAAAACCCGGACAAGTCGTTCATTAAATGCAAACAGCATCATACATAAAAACAGAGAATCTTTAGTTGTGTTTTTCTTCTTCTTTTTTTCGAAATAAAATAAACTGACGAAAAATCTCAACTGCTATAAATATGTACTAATTATATCGGCACATAACACACAACAACAATACCACGTTGAACATATAAACAGGAAGCTCACATACCTCATAGGGGTATTAGTTAAAATTTTCATTAGCTCCAAGGCCTATAAAATCAAGAAAAAAATCCATGAAGTCTAATATTCAGCAGCAGTATAAACATACGACGGCGCGTTCGTGCCATTTTAACCAAGCAGAAATATCGAAATAAATTGTTTGTACGATTTTTAAAAAATCGTATATACAATGTAGTAAATCGTACAAACTGTGATAAGCATGTATTTTGATAATGATGTTGGTGGTTATAGCTGGGATAATATCTGGAGTGCTAATGTGTACATATAATAACAATGTGCCAAAAATTCATTTGTGGTCCCTAATTGACATTATTAATGTATATGATTAAGATTTGTAACTTATCTGATGCTTTGCCTGAATAAATATAATAATAATAATAATAACTAGATGTGATCTCGTTGCGAGCAACGAGTGGGTCTTCCGTCCAATTTTAGATGCGATGAGATAAGAATTTGACTGAGATTTTCGTTCATAGATAATGATACAAATATATTATCTAGACGTACAATTTAGTTTCGGTAGTGTTTTACAAATATTGATCATTTAAGTGTTATAAATTAAAGACTTTCGGCCACTAATTAAAGGGGTCAGCCTTTTTTCGAGAAAGAAGTTAATAATATTATTTACTGCGATACAAATTCGACTGATCAGGCGAGTCATGTCGCCCAGAGGCCTAAATTTGTTATCATTCTAGATATGTCTCGCAAACCTGAACAAATTTTGTTCTACATGTCCTAAGGAAATTTTCTTGAGAAAAAGTTATTTATTGCGACATTTATCACACTGTTAAGGCGAGTCAGAAGGCCCGTGGGCTTTTTTCTTGATATCGTTTGTAAGATCTTGCAAAACTGAACAACATTTGTTATACATGTCTTATTAAAAGATTCTCGAGAAAAAAGTTAATAATTGTGACACTAATCAAACTGTTCAGGCGAGCCATGAGGCCCGTTCGCCTTTTTCATGATGTTGTTCGAAAGATCTTGCAAAACTGAACAACTTTTGTTCTAGATGTCTTATTAAAAGTTTTTTGACAAAAATGTTATAGATTGCAACAATAACCCAACTGTTCAGGTGAGCCATGAGACCCGCAGGCCTATTTCTTAACATCGTTAGTTAACGCTTGAGAAACTGAACAACTTTTGTTCTACATGTCTTATCAAAAGTTTCTCAACAAAAAAGTTATTGATTGTGAAACTAATCAAACTCACCAGGCGAGCCATGAAGCCCGTTCGCCTTTTTCATGATGTTGTTTGAAAAATCTTGCAAAACTGAACAACTTTTGTTCTAGATGTCTTATTAAAAGTTTTTTGACAAAAATGTTATAGACTGCAACAATAACCCAACTGATCAGGTGAGCCGTGAGACCCGTGGGCCTATTTCTTAAGATCATTAGTTAACGCTTGCGAAACGGAACAACTTTTGTTCTACATGTCTTGTCAAAAGTTTCTCGAGAAAAAAGTTATTAATGTTATTAATTGTGATACAAATTCGACTGTTCAGGCGACCCATGATGCCCGGAGGCCTATTTTTTGATATCCTTAGATAGGTCTTGCAAAACTGAACAACTTTTATTCTACATGTCTTATCAAAAGTTTCGTGAGAAAAAAGTTAATCATTGTAACAGAAATTCAATGGTTCAGGTGAACCATGAGGCCCATGGGCCCATTTTATGATATGACATGAAAGATCTCAATAAACGGTACAACTTTTGTTATATATGTTTAAACAAAATATTTACGAGTAAAAAGTTCTGATTTAAAACGTGGAAAAAAATTGGGCACTTTTCTAAACTTCATTTTCGACCCCTACCGAGCTTCCATACTAGGCACTTCCGGAAATTTTTAAAACCCAGGTGCACAACTACAACATGTCGTCTAACATCACTGAAAATTTCAGCACTCTAGCTTTTATCGTTTTTGAGTTTTTGTCTGGACAAAATGGTCATCTGAAAATCGATAAAAGGGGGATAACTTCCAACTGGGAGTGATTTTGCAAAAATTGAAATGGCGGTACAAACTTCAAATGACAACGCATCAATCCTGAAAATTTGAAGCAAATCGATTCAGCCATCTCCGAGAAATCTTCTGCACAAAAATCGGTAAGGAGAAAAAAAAAGAATAATAATAATAACTAAACACGATCTCGTTGCGAGCAACGAGTAGGTCTTCCGTCCGATTTGTTGATGCACTCGGAGTTAAAAAAAAAAAAAAAAGGACAAATGAGTCCCAATTTAGTTTCCGACTTTAAGACACTTTAGATATAATCAATTTTTCATATCATAAGCTTCTGAAGCAAAGTTGCGGTGAAATTCGTTTGAAATTCGACTCTCCAGGCGAGCCATAAGGCCCTCGGGCCTATTTCTTGATGTCATTTGTTAGCCCTCTATAGACTCAACAACTTTAGTTCTATATGTCTTTACAAAATATTTACCTGTAAAAAGTTATTGAGATCGACCGATATCGACAAAAAATCGACTCTACAGGCGAGCCATTAGGACCATAGGCCTATTTCTTGATATCAATCGATAGATCTCGATAAACTGAACAACTTTTGTTCAATATGTCCTTACAAAATATTTACCAGTTACAAGTTTTTGAAATCGACTGATATCGACAAAAATCGACTCTACAGGCGAGCCATGAGGCCCACAGACCCATTTTTGGATATTGATCGATAGGTTATGACACATTGAACAACTTTTGTTCAATAATGCTTTTCAAAAAATATGTCGTTTTAAAGATATGAGGCGTCAAATATTTACGATTTTGGCCCTTAAAATCTCTAATTACGTAACATATGACCTACTTTTTGATTTGATAAGATCAAGCTCGTTGAGATGAACATTTCCGCTTCTACAACTTATTATAAAATATTAATAGTTTCTGAGATATTCTCAAAAACATTTGGACCCTTCTGAACCCCTAATTTAAAGGGCCACCCCGTTTTGCTTGATATCGTAAGAAAGGCCTTGTCATTTTAAACATTTTTTGCTCAACAAGTATTTAGAAATTCTTTACCGTTCTCGAGTTATCTCTACAAGAAATATTTAGGGCCCAAACTGTAGCTCCCTAACGGGGCCACATAGGGAAAAAACGAAATGTACATATTGTTTAGATTATCATTCTGAACAACTTTTGTTCAATAATGCTTTTCAAAATATTTGTCGTTTTCAAGATATGAGGCGTCAATTATTTATGATTTTGGCCCTTAAAATCCCTTATTACGTAACATATGACCTACTTTTTGATTTGATAAGAACAAGCTCGTTTAGATGAACATTTCCGCTTCAATGACTTATTACAAAATATTAATAGTTTCTGAGATATTCTCATAAACCTTTGGACCCTTCTGGGCCCCTAATTTAAAGGGTCAGCCCCTTTTGCTTGATATCGTAAGAAAGGTCATGACATTTCAAACATTTTTTGTTCAACAAGTATTTAGAAATTCTTTACCGTTCTCGAGTTATTTCTAGAAGTAATTTTTAGGGGCCAAACTGTAGCTCCCTAACGGGGCCACATAGGGTAAAAACGAAATATGCATATTGTTCAGATTACATTCTGAACAATTTTTCTTCTTTATTGCTTTTCAAAATATTTGTCGTTTTCGAGATACAAGGGGTAAAAAATTTATGGTTTTGGCCCTTAAAATCCCTTATTACGTAACATATGACCTAAATTTTTATCTGAATAGATTTGGATTGTTGAGATGAACATTTTTTGTTCTTTGACTTATACCAAAATATTAACGATTTTTGAGATATTTGATCTAGAATTTGAGCCCTTCTAGATCCCTAATTTAAGGGGCTAGCCCCTAAATCTTGATATTTTCGAAAAGATCTCGTAAATGTGCACAACTTTTGTTCTACATGTCTTAACAAAATATTTGCAAGAAAAAAGATATTGGAGATCAAAGGTCAAAAATCGCCGAAATCGGCGAACAATTTTGGCATCCATTTTTTTCAGGTCCAGGCGAGCGTTTAGGCAAATCGCCTCCGGTAAAATCGAATCCCCCACAAATCTTCTAAAATGTTTACTCTATCTTGTGTAGAAATTTCAAGACTCTAGCTTCAAAACTAACGGAGGAGATGTGTGGACAACAAGGCCCTTCAAAAAGTCACTAAAAGAGAGATAACTCCTGACCGGAAGTGACGTCAAGCACGAAATTTTGCAAGCAAAGTCTCGTTACCAAAAGACATCTTTCCTGAAAATTTCGTGAAAATCGATCGAGAAATGGCTGAGAAAAACGCGTGTACTACCAAGGAAAATAATAATAATAATAATAATGAAGAAGAAGAACGCGAACAATAATAGTAAGGTCTTCCGCAGGAGACGGAAGACCTTAATAATAATAAGAAAAGTGAAAAATCAACAATAGAATAATAGAAGGGTCTTCCGCTGAAGACGGAAGACCCTAATAATTTATTAAAATCGTTTATACGATTTCGAAAGTCGTTTGTACGATTCAAAAAATCGTTTGCACGATTTGAAAAATCGTTTGTACAATTTAGTAAATCGTACAGACGATTTTAAAAGTAGTATACAGTTAAAGTATATCATTGAGGGAGTTAGGAAGATTCCAGTTCCCTGAAGCCAGGACTATTTCCCGAGGCGTTAGCCGAGGGGAACTGGAATCTTGCGAAGTACCTCAATGATTATAATTTAACTGTTTTATCATACCGATACCAATTCAAAATATAGATAAGAAATATTTATATTCCTGTTGAATTTCATTATAATAAAACAAATATTTTGAAAAAGTTCAATTTCTTTAGTATTGTAAGACGCCTCGATAGACCGGTCAACTGAGTGCAGTTTTGAGTGCAGGTTTTATAGACAGGTCAAGGAATTGCAGTTTTGAGTGAAGGTATTCACATGAGTGTAGGGGTTAGCGGGGGTCAAGCTGGGCAGGTGGCCAGGTGGTCAACCTGGTCAGTTGGCGAGGTCAAGCTGGGTAGGTGGGGAAATCTGAGGAGATAGCGTGTGAACGTTTTGATATACCTTTTGTTTTGATATTCCTTTTGATTTTCTGAAAGTCGACGTGTGTATACAAGTCCAGATATTTTAATTAATGAAAAAGAGCAATGGTTTACAGTTTACACATTTATTAAATAAACAATTAAAAGTTTACACAACAAGGTTTAGTTCCCGGGGTTAGGCTTAGGGTTAGGGTTGTATATATTTGCAGTTGTTGTAAATAGCAGTTTCATTGTTCTTGAGATATTGTAAATAATGTTCACTTATTTTATCACTACTCTCAATGTTGTATGCTGAATCTTTTATGTAATTATTAAAGGTTTTAATAAAAACTTATCTGATTCATAAACCCATTTAATATCAATCATTCAAATTTTGGCTTTCATGTTATTAATAACTTTTTTACACAATCCCCCCCCCCCCAAAAAAAAAAATACTTGAATTGCTTGTAATTCATTAAGAGAATTACACAATTTGAATTTATTTAGTAATAATAATAATGTTTTATTTAGAGAATGTACAACAAAGTGGTAGTTAAAACAATTATGGGGGTCAATATTCATGGTGTAGAAGGTATAGGTAGTACAAAAGGGAAAAGGGGTAGGTATACAAAAATATACATATATATTCACATACATACACTGTGCAGAGCTGGTCAAGTGGTGCAAGAGTCTGACCAACCACATGTACTGGGTTGCGGCCTCCACACCAGGAAGTGCCGCTGATTGGTTTTGAACAGGTGCGAAAATCGGCAATTTTAACCGTGGATATCTCGCTTATAAAGGCACTTAAATGCGTGAGACTTTCGAATCTGTATTTTATTAATAAAGATACATCAGTTCAGATTAACTTATATTTTGACTTCATGGACACTTTAACCATCCTTATTTTTCATACAAGGGGTTTGATGGCTCATCAGGTGTTGCATGAAGAATAATTTCTGGAGTTTAAGAATCCTTTCAATGTTGGTTTTAAATGCAAATCAATACATAGTATGATATGTTTGCATTTTTACACTTTTTTCATGTGAATTCAAAACTGTAGGTTTCAGAGAATTTTTTTAGAATACATTAAAGAGAGGAATTTTAACACAATAATTGAAAACAGCAAAATCACAACTTGATATTATTTTCAATGGATCCATAATAATAAAAAAAAGATTCAGTACAGCGTGGAATTCTGATTGGCAAGATATTTTTGAAAACTTTTGTTTAAAACTTTTGTTTTCACCTTTTGAGCACTGATCTTTCCTTCATTATTGTTCAGGCTAAATAAAAATAAAAAAAAAAAAACAGGTGTGGTTCCGGTTACCCGACCGTCCCTAATTTTTACCCCCGACTCT
>NC_079165.1:108493215-108508215 GCF_947568905.1 Ostrea edulis
AAATAAACGGAAGAAAAAACAAGAATTTCAGTCTAAAATGCACCATTTCAAATCATTCTTTTTTAATGGGTTAACCCCCCCCCCCCAACCCCACAGTAAGGTATAGATCCGCCACTGTATTTGAGTGCACCTTGATGTTATAATAGAACAGACGTAGCTCCAGAATTGCAAATTCACATGAAATTATGCTACTCTAAAGATTTCTTCGAAAAAAATGTATAATTCAAATCCAACTAAAAATCAACACACTGATGGAAATGGATCACAGATTAAAATGTATCACAATGCGGGAAATTGAGATGTTTTGGAGAATTGACAAATTCAATGCAAAGAGAATTAAAAGGATCAGTAAATGATGTCATAACACTTGCCCCTTGACCTATACATATCACGTTGACATTTAACAGTACATAAAGCATGGAGAATCCTTATCCAAATATCAGGGCTCTACCATATAGAAATATCATGCAAATGATATACACATTTCTAATGTAGGCTCGAGAATGTCCAATATATAGGATGTTTCTATTCGTTTTTCACAGGGTGGGGTAAATAATTCATATTTTTCATTCCAAAGATAACTGATTATTGCATTAGCATACTTTTTTTCTGGCATGTTTTCAAGGAAATGAATTTAAACTAATTTCACGTGTTTTGAACTATGTGATGTAAATTACTTTAATGGAGTATGGACTCCCCATCTCCATTCTTAACATTAATTCCTCATATCCACATTTTCGAATACTGAATGTCTGATACCATCATTGAAACACACTAGATACCTAAAGATATACCTGAGTCGGTCAAAACAGGCAGCTATCTTCTTAGTCAGGTTAGTGTTACATAACTATGATAAGTTTATTGGATTGGCTAGTTGTGCTTTGTGCTCATTTGATTACAAATGAAAATTAATCGTGGGGCATAAATTATTCTGACCACAAACTATGTCGAAAATCTGCTTTAAATTCATAACTCAATGCGCAAAAATTAAAACTAAATACCTAAGCATTTCAACACCTATATAAAAATACTCCATTGACATAGTTGATATGAAAAAGGTAATTGTCGATATTAAAAAAAACACAATAGAGGAAATTCGAGTGACAACTTTGTTATGAATTAGACTGGTACAGTGTGATCATGATTCGTATTTATTCATACTAGCAATTAAATCATCGACAATAAAAACAATAATATTTATTTTTTCTTTTTAAAACACTATCTTACTTTCAAGGTATTGTAATCATAATCATAATGGAATAATTAGTCGAGACTCGAATACAGGACGACATTGGTGGGATGCCGATCTTGATGATTCTTGCATGTAAAATGAATAATTATTAGTAAGTTTCTGTTGATTTTTTTTTTTTCTAAAGGAGCGGCACTAGTTATATACTTTAATATATTAGTTAAAATGCACGTCTTCTCATTAAAATATATACATAAATGAAGTTCATATGCCGATCACAATTTCAAATGTTGAATTAAAAACCAAAGCATTTTCTGGATTTTCAAAACAAAATAGTTCAATAATACAACTTGTTTTATGGGGGGGGGGGGGGGTTGTTTTTTTTTGCATCACCATACTTCAATAAAATTGCTGATTACAACCATATAAAATGTTTACAACTACCTATAGGTGTAATTATGCGAGCGTCGAACAGCAAGGCTACCGCTTTTTTTTTTTTTTTTTAGAGAGAGACAGCGACAGCGATCCCCGCTACACCGGAACGGGACACTTTCGTTTTGACTTCTCGGAAACCGGGTATTTTCTGAAAATGGCTTCAACTTTGTTTCGTAAACAATGAGCTCAGCTATTCGGTAGTTCTATAAAACTGAATTTGGTTAACATGCAAAGAATTTATGAATATGTTCACTATATTGTGTGGTTTCAGTGAGATTTTTCTGCATTAGGCCTTTATTTTGTATTGAATCTTATGTGATTGATTGACTTTATATTGTTTAAAGCCCCACTCGAGAATGTTTCAATCATAAGGAGACGTCACTACTGCCCGTGAAGGGGTGCAAAATTTACGCCTATGTTCGGCGCTTACGGCCTTTGAGCAGGGAGGGATCTTTATCGTGCCACACCTGCAGTGACTCGGGACCTAGGTTCCGAAAGACCGCCTCATTTAGTCGCCTCTTACGACAAGCAAGGGGTAGTGAGGACTTATTCTAACCCGGATCCCATATATTTTTACGCTATATATTTAAAAATAATTCATTTTTGCTCTAAAAGTACTTTGGACATAAACTCTATTATGGATATAGCAGAACAGTTTTATAGTTATAAAAACAACTAAATAGGTCCATATATCTGTGCAGTTAGCAACCTATATACGAGATCACAACGAAAAAGTACGTCATGACGTACAGGTTCTGAATACAGTTAATGTCTATATGTTGTCTTTAGGTAGCAGGGGACAGTTTCGTACTATAGGCCCGGTCAACTTTTTCAACAAATGGAAATACCCCATAATTGAAGTGATATTACATGTGTAAAAATGTATACAATAATTTTAGGATGCATGTCAAATGTAGCTGAGTGCTTAGTAAAAATGTTGATATACAACATATAGGTGTCACCATGATTCCTAGCATATAGATGGGTGTAAATACGAAATTAAGACACGTGGTCAGTTGCTGAAGAAATTTCGGTGAAAACATGCAGGGTCTAGCAAAAGGTCTGTAGCTGCGAGGGAAGGTGGGTGGCCCCATATGAGAGGTAGATTTTTGAGAAGGGCAGATAGGGTTCTTGATTGTGCACAGTGTCTAAATCCCCATGTTTGGTACTGTGATGGTGTGGGGGTGGTGCGGATTAGCCCAAATGAGGGAAAATCAAAGCAAAAAAGGGGAACCTGCTCAGAGCATGTTTTGTGCACCAGCACCAGTATTTATAGATTACATGTAATTTAGGGTCATAATTTATTAACTACACTAATATGAAATACAAGTATTGACATAAAAGGGAAATATGATTTTTCATTAGTCTGTCATAATCTGACTTTGGTGTATACCCCCTATCCACATGTTTCAAAACCACAGAAACTGTCCCCTGCCACCTTATTGACTGCCGTTATCAAGTGATAAACTGTATACGTGAATATATTTATAGTCAAATGTTGGTCAAATAAATAATGATATAATTATTTCTTTTTCATATCAAATCACTCAATATTTTTATATGGTTTGCGCGAAGGTAATAATTCATATTGTGACCTTGAAATCGCCCCTCTATTTTCTCCTGATCCCGATCATCACTACAATGTAAGAAAATCTAATTTACATAATTATTGCGAGCAGCTGAGTGTAAATGGGCTACGATATACGGTGGTGTATAACGTGTATATATTTATATTCCTGTTACAAAAGGAATAGTTAGGACACACTTCTGACACATAAAGAAACCCCCCTTTCCGCATTTGATTATGTCTGGCCTACTCTTGAAAATGAAAAAGAGTATGTTGCATTAGATGCATTTTAAACTTCCCTTTATCGGAGCACTTGCTTCCAAGACTATTCAGTTAATGTAAAAGTAACCTTTGTTTTTCAATGTAGAAGGGTCGGCTAATATCGTCACACTTTTGCGATTATTATGTATGGTATGTGGTGGTATAGGGTGTATAGGTGATGGTGTATAGTGTATAAGTGGTAGTATGTTGATGTTAATAAAATGTGGGTGACAGTATGGTGGTGATACATGCAAACTAAAAACGGTATATCAATCGCTTTCATCAAGATTCTGATGCAAAGAAATGCACAACTTAGGATCTATATGGGTAGTGGTGTGAGTTATGTTAAAGAAGATGTAAGTGATGGCATCTGGTATGTCAGTGGTGGTGTACAAGTGGTGGTATGGGATATATATGTGGTGTGTAAGTGGTGAATACGTGGTGGTATGGGGTGTATAAGTGGTTGTATCTAGCGTATAAGTGGTAGTATGTTGATATTAATAAAATGTGGGTGGTAGTATGGTGGTGATACATGCAAACTAAAAACGGTATATCAATCGCTTTCATTAATATTGTTATGCTAAGAAAAACAAAACTTAGGACCTGTATGGGTAGTGGCGTGAGTAATGTTAAAGAACTAAGTGATGACATCTGGTGTGCCAGTAGTGGTGTATAGGTGGTTGTATGTGGTGGTATGTGGTGTTTGAGTGATGGTATGTGGTGTATAGGTGGTGGTAAGTGGTGTATGGGTGGTGGTATGTGGTGTTAATGGAAATGTGCGTGTTAGTATGGTGGTGATACATGCAAACTAATATCGGAAGATATATCTCATTCGTTGATATTGACATGTAAAACTATCAATTCTCAGACCTGTATGGTAGTGGTGTCATTGGTGTAAATAAAACGGTGTTAAAAACACAAGTGTTAGCATCTGATCTACCATTAGCTGTGTGTAAATGGTGTTTATAAAAATGTGGATGGTGATACGTGGTGTTGAAGTGGTGGTATGTGGTGTTAATGAAAATAAGGGTTGTGGTATGTGGTGTTAACGAAAGTGTAGGTAGGGTGTGCGATGTTATCGAAAGAGTGGATGGTAGTAGTTGGCCGGTCATTTCACGTCTCCCGAAATATACATCACTTGCAAATGAAATAATATGCTTAATGATTATACCCGTAGCAACGAGGGCTCTTTAGCGTGCAAACGCCTACCTCCTTAGGGTCTTCCGAAAGATCCATAAATGCAGTGCATCTTGAGGACCAATCATTACCAATGTTAATGCCTTAGGTTGGCGCTGCTATGGCATGGGGAGGATTCGAATTCATGAGCTCCCGGTTAGGAAGCAAACACTCTATCATTAGGCAATGTGACCGGTAATGGCGTGGTGGTGGTGGTGGAAACATATAAAGAATCTAAAAGCCAAGAATTATTCATTCACTTTTATGCATTCGAGCATTTAACATGATTGAGTGCTCAGAGTGTCATGCTTTATTTTCTCGCAGAGATGCCTTGATGAGTCACAAAAGACTAAAACACGGTGACAGCGATGAGGGAGAGGATATTGACATGACTGATGTATCCCCAACACAGAGTGATACTGACAGCGACGCTGAGGAAGACAATATCATCTTTCGCCAAATGGCACATAAAGCACGAAAACATACAACTGCAGAGTGGCAGAAGAGATACAAGAAATACTTGAACCAAAATATGTCTGAAAAGAAGGCTAGTAAGAAAGCAGACGAAAGTCCAAAGGTGAAACTTACCAACAGTTTAGAAAACTCTATGAGCGGTTCCTTCACGATCAGTATCATTTGCAAGAAGACACAACGCACGGACAGGTGACGGACGTCATCGATGAATTTATGTCCGACAATCATGGATTTAAAAAATTCATTAAGATGGCTCTTCGCAAAAACAAATATTTACTTGAATCTTACTTAGATAAGTACTACAATGATTAAGACGAGGAGGAGGAAGACGAGGAGGAGGAGGAGGAAGACTAGTCGATGTGACAGAATCACACCACTGTGTACCGAGAAACCCACAAATGAACACTGGCTTTAAAAACTTAATTCATTCAAATATTCACCTGCATCTACTTAAAGGAAAAAGCTACATCAAATGACATTTTTCATCGGAAATATGCAATAAAATAAAAGTTGTAAATCAACAGAAATGTGTTATTTTTTACAACATGGGCATTACGAAGCAAACTCATGTAAGAAATGTAATGAATCCTCAGGTGGTAGGATCCAATACCCTGAAGTTATCATTAGCGGTTCCTTGTCGTACTTGTCACACCTCATTCAATCTTCAGATATTCGCTAGCTAACATGGCACAGAAACAAGTCGATTTAAAGAAAGCTAAGAAGACCGTAGATCAGACACAGCAAGAATACATAGACAAGTATCTGGAAATGGCACATGCCACGGACTTTCTCCCTAGTCGGAATCCTACGACCAAGGCCTGGGGTTTTCTTCCCCGATTCGCAGGATGCTACGGGACTAGAATTGGGTTTATACAACGACCCTCCCATAAGTAGTGAAGATTCACCCATGACCAGGGCCGATTTTGCGATCATTACGACCACACTGGACGGTAATGTTAACCGTATCAACGTGTTGGCCGACGAAATCGCCAGTCACACGGGGGTATTGGTGAAAAAAAAACTGGAGGAAATAGCAGCGGCCAAATCCCGTAAGGAACCCACCAACAACGCCTGCTTCACCTGTGGGGAAACGGGGCATTGGTCGCCAGATTGCCCGCAGAAAACCACAAAGAAGAGTAAAGAGCCCGACCCGTGCTACAAGTGTGGGGAAGTGGGCCATTGGATTGCGGACTGTCCGAGACAGAAGGACGTGATTCCTCCCGTTCCCAGCGCGAAACCTGAACCATCCAAAAAGAAGAGGAAGCCTGCCGCAAAGAAACCAAAATCCGTGTGAAAATCGTGTTTCAAACTTTGTGTAAAATTGTGTGTGTGTGGGTGGACTTTAAAAATTATATTTAATTGTTGTTCAAATTGTGTTTGTGTAAACGTTTGATTGTTTATTTAATAAATGTGTAAACTTTAAACCATTGTTCTTCTTCAATTAAAATATCTGGAGTTGTATACACACGCCGACATTCAGAAAATCAAAAGGAATATCAAAAGAAAAACAAAACGTTCACACGCTATCTCCTCAGATTTCCCCACCTAGCCAGTTTGACCTCGCCAACTGGCCAGGTTGACCACCTGGCCACCTGCCCAGCTTGACCCCCGCTAAACCCTACACTCATGTGAATACCTTCACTCAAAACTGCAATTCCTTGACCTGTCTATAAAACCTGCACTCAAAACTGCACTCAGTTGACCCGTCTATCGAGGCGTCTTACACTACTAAAGAAATTGAACTTTTTCAAAATATTTGTTTTATTATAATGAAATTTACCAGGAATATAAATATTTCTTATCTATATTTTGAATTGGTATCGGTATGATAAAACAGAATATAATCATTGGGGTACTTCGCAAGACTCATCATGTCTGGTCACTGTGGTATCACTGATACCACAGTGACCAACTGATACCACAGTGACCAGACATGATGAGTTCACGCTCTGATTCTTATTCTTTTTTGAGTTAATAACAGAGCCTGCAACATGTAATCCGCTGGAAAAGTGTTTAGCTAGTTTTGTAGCATAGCTTTAGTGCTTATTGTTAATTATATTTGTGTTTTCTCCATAATGTAATCCTTTCACGTCCTGACGAAGGGACAGGTTGTCCCGAAAATTTGACAATTCCAATTGTTCATGTCGTTGGTCATTCTACTGCTTTATATATATATATATATATATATATATATATAATTGTGGCATTAAATAGACCGACCATATTTATATATTTGCATTAAGTGGCCACTTGGATTAAGGTGACACGGATCGGTCGACTTAACATTTTGACTCTATGTAATTAAAAATTTAGTAATTTCTTTATAATGAATTGACCAAATTTGGTCTTTCTTCTGGAGCTATTTGCCTACCAGATACGCAAACGATGCCAGTAAATCATGATTATGTAAATATTTCACCTTAAAGTACGACCATCGTATATTCCGAAAGTGCTAAATATCATCATAAAAGAGACCGACAAAAACTTGTTAAAAAAACAAAGATCTGCTCTATATCCGTTATTTCTCTTTGTAATTAGTTTTTAATATTGTTTTGTCAATAATTTTTCGTAGTTACAATTTTCTGCTTCCAATGGATCTTTTTTCGAAAAAAATGTGGTTCAGAATTTCTCGTTCCACCTTCAAAGCACTAAATTATGCGCAATGCGTTTCGGGTGTTTTCGGGTGTCCTCCATATCCTTGAAATTCATCATTTAGAAGTCAAGCAAAACAGTGGAAGGTAAGTACAAATTTAATTATATAAATTGTTCATATAATTAATTTATAGAGAGATCACAATATCAACCTTTTATACACTGTATGTCGTGCATAGGGTTTCCCTCATTGATTTTTTTTCTGAATAAAGACTAGTGATTAATATCGGTGTTACATAGAGGAAATTCTGAACTTCAATTTTACTAACGACATATATTCAGTTTGCAAGTCTGCAAATGAATCTTGTGAGGTTGTTTTAATAGATTCTGTTGTCAATTTATGTCTTTTGATTAAAATAGCGAATCATAATAATGAATAATACTTGTATTTGTAATATGTTAAGCTAAATGTCTACATCAGCTCAGACAGATGTCTCCCGGTGCACTACTGTAGTACTCTTTCTATTGAAAATAATGATAATATCAATGAAAAATAAAAGAAATCGGCTAGTAAAGTGGATGGACAATTATTCAAAATGTAACACCCCCCCCCCCCTTTGTGCCTTTTCTACATGCAGGCTCCGGCCGGCCGATAGAACTTAGATATTGTGACGAATTGGGATCGGGCACGGGATGTATTATTATCTATAAATAGAGCTGATGTGATCCGGACTTTATCGTATGACAATACGATATGACCCAAGGCATAACGAATGCCGGGTAGTATAAATACGGCTGTTTTGCGAGAGACAGTGTCATTCTGAAGTAGACGCTGGCAAGGAGTTATCGAAGGTACGGTGAATAAAGAAACTAACAGTATACGGTGTCTAGTATACTAGTAAGGAAGCTTTTAAAGGTGGGGACGTTCACCTGGTGTTTATTTTATTTTGTTCGATCAGTCCTTCGACAAAAGGGATCTGTCCGGTATAAGGACACATCTCCCGTACTCCCGGATCTGTCACATCAAGATTTATAGTCTCTTTATGATAAAGATAGGAAATCTTGCACATATCTGTATATATTGACTCGTATATTTCCTAATCATTTGTTTAAGATCAATATCAATAAGTATAGGGACTCATCCAAATCTTCGAACCCTAACACGTTACAATATTTAAGTACACGAAGCAATTTTTATTGTTACTCGGCATAGGATAATTGTGATTTTTTCACATCTATAAAGGTTCACAACCATAACCATTAACTCAGCTGTAATGTCTAATCATATTATAACTATTATAAACAGTAATTATCAACATCCATGACACAAATGAGAAGTTCGATGAAACTTGAAGACTCAGAAATGTACTAATTTTCAGCATACTTGACCCTCGAATAATTACCATTGTGATAATAACTTAGTTAAGTGCAATACATCAAGGAGGGTGGGTATGGGTTGCCCCCCCCCCCCTTTTTGTACAGAGAGAGAGAGAGAGAGAGAGAGAGAGAGAGAGAGAGAGAGAGGGGGGGGGGGGGCTACTGTAATTTATGAAATAAATGTCTAATGAGTTTGAATAAAAAAAAGTAGTTCAAAAGTACTCGGCAATCTCTGCACTAATTCTACTCGCTAGATAGAGTCTCGCTCATTTGCTCTCATCTGTTTACCTTCACTACTTACCCACCCACACAACAATGTTTACAAATTTACAAACACAAAGTCTATCACAAAGCATGTTCATTTACGAGTGAATGAAAGAAATATATTCTATTTCAATTTATACGATAAGTCACATGTGAGGTTTCAATTTTTAAAATATTATCAGAAGATTCTGGGACAGCGAACTTTCGTTTGCCATTTTCGGGCCATTTTCCGAAGGAACTATGTAAAATATATCATTTAAAGGAGTATTTTTCTCTCCCTGTGTGTATGATTCTATGTATGAGTGTGGGATCACCCTGGACCCCCCTCCCCTCCGTTCAAAAAATGTTGCATTCTCCCCATGACCTGGAAAATATTGAAATGACATTGAAAATGTTCTAAATAGATCTCCTTATTTTGTTGCTATTGGTTGAATGTCAAAGGTGGATCCAGACTTTTTTATTTGGATGAAGGGGAAGACGTTCATATACCACTCACTTTAATAGGGCTATTTAAAAAAAAATGTTTGTTTGCCCTACAATTACATGTCCTTATTTCTATTCATTCCGAAATTTTCTTGTCTAATTCATAACTATTTCAACTTCATATGGAAAAAAAAAATCCCCCTATCTAAGTACTCGACTTTTTTTATCCTGAGTCGGGAGAGGGCAAGCAAAACAATTTTTTAAAGATGGTCTAGGCTGAACTAATATATTGGCGGTGGTGGTGGGGGGGGGGGGGGGGGGGTCATCTTACTGTTTACCAACAAAGTAAATCTCATCTCAATCAGGGACCTAGCTTTCATCATTCCAGGGACCTAGATACTGACTAAGTCTATATACTATAAATATAGGTCCCTTTCTTCATACATGTATAATTTAAAAGGTGAAGATAACTAACAGAGAGCTACCTCTTAAGTTCCCAAGTCAATTTGGCTACTTAAATACGACACATAAATTTAATTGTAAAAGCTTAAATCCCTTCCCATCCATCTGCCGAATACGTTGCTGAGTATATAAAAAGATTACTGTCATTTGCAATTTTATGAGTAAAATTCGCGTCATCAATAACTGTGCACAAAGATACCAAAGACGGCAGGGTCTATAAGCCCGTGAACTGATACAATCGGAAGTTCCGTGAACTCAAACACGCACAAATTGCATACGTCATACAATTTACTTTCGTTTTTACTGAAGGTCTAGTATTAACTCGTACCCGAGATGCATATTAAAAATATTTTGTAAGTGGAGGTACAGAATCAACACTAATAAGGATTTGATTGAGTTCACAGGGTTCTAATTAGGATGTGATTGAGTTCATGGGCTTCTAATTAGGATATGGTCCACTTCACGGGCCTGTCTCTAACACTAAATAGGATGTGATTGAGTTCACGGGCCTGATTCTAACACTAATCAGGATATGATCCAGTTTACGGGCCTGATTCTAACACTAATTAAAATGTGATCCAGTTCACGGGCCTGATTCTAATATTAATTAGCACGTGATTGAGTTCACGGGCCTGATTCTAACACTGATTAGCATTTGATTGAGTTCACGGGCCTGATTCTAATACTGATTAGCATGTGATTGAGTTCACGGGCCTGCTTCTAACACTAATTAGGATATGATCCAGTTTACGGGCCTGATTCTAACATTAATTAAAATGTGATCCAGTTCACGGTCCTGATTCTAACACTAATTAGCATGTGATTGAGTTCATGGGCCTGATTCTAACACTGATCAGGATATGATCCAGTTCACGGGCCTGATTCTAACACTAATTAAAATGTGATCCAGTTCACGGGCCTGATTCTAACACTAATTAGCATGTGATTGAGTTCACGGGCCTGATTCTAACACTAATTAACATGTGATTGAGTTCATGGGCCTAATTCTAACACTAAGTAAAATGTGATTGAGTTCACGGGCCTGATTCTAAAACTAATCAGGATATGATCTAGTTCACGGGCTTTATTCTAACACTAAGTAAATTTGATTGAGTTCACGGGCTTGATTCTAACACTAATTAGGATGTGATTGACTTCACGGTCCTGATTCTAACACTAATTAACATGTGATTGAGTTCACGGGCCTGATTCTAACACTAATTAGGATATGATCCAGTTCACGGGCCTGATTCTAACACTAATTAGCATGTGATTGAGTTCACGGGCCTGATTCTAATACTAATTAGCATTTGATTGAGTTTACGGACCTGATTCTAACACTAATGGAAATGTGATTGAGTTCACGGGCTTGATTCTAACACTAATTATGATGTGATTGAGTTCACGGTCCTGATTTTAACACTAGTTAACATGTGATTGAGATCATGGGCCTGATTCTAACACTAATTAGGATGTGATTGACTTCACGGGCCTGATTCTGACACAAATTAGGATATGATCCAGTTCACGGGCCTGATTCTAACACTAATTAGGATATGATCCAGTTCACGGGCCTGATTCTAACACTAATGGAAATGTGATTGACTTCACGGGCCTGATTCTAACACTAATTAGCATGTGATTGAGTTCACGGGCCTGATTCTAACACTAAGTAAAATTTGATTGAGTTCACGGGCTTGATTCTAACACTAATTATGATGTGATTGAGTTCACGGTCCTGATTTTAACACTAGTTAACATGTCATTGAGATCACGGGCCTGATTCTAACACTAATTAGGATGTGATTGACTTCACGGGCCTGATTCTAACACAAATTAGGATATGATCCAGTTCACGGGCCTGATTCTAACACTAATTAGGATATGATCCAGTTCACGGGCCTGATTCTAACACTAATGGAAATGTGATTGACTTCACGGGCCTGATTCTAACACTAATTAGCATGTGATTGAGTTCACGGGCCTGATTCTAACACTAATTAGCATGTGATTGAGTTCACGGGCCTGATTCTAACACTAATTAGGACATGACCCAGTTCACGGGCCTGATTCTAACACTAATTAGGATATGCTCCAGTTCAGGGGGCTGACTCGAACACTAATTAGGATGTGATTAAGATCACAGGCCTTTAATTAGAATTATAGCATTATTATTTATTTCCACAAATCACATTTTCATACAACTCTTTATAGTGAAATGTTACACACATCTATTTTGATTTAAATCGTATCATTGATTATTCATCTATAACTTAGACTTTTGAAATAGTTTATTATACCCCCCGCAACAAGTTGTGGGGGGGGGTATACTGGAATCGGGTTGTCCGTCTGTCTGTCCGTCCGTCTCTAAAGCATTATCCTTTCCACCTACCGTCACCATATCATATATATGGACTACCCATGGGATGAAGATGTTCCCTATCGATTTTGGGGTCAAAAGGTCAAAGGTCACGCGCACTGGACATCAAAGTAGCAATATGGTTTCCATTTAAATTCTTTAACGGCTTTTTTCATCGCATGGAGATGCTGTGTTCCTAGATACCTTTTGGATCATAATATTGAAGTTTTACCTATTTCCAACACCGTTTAGGAGATTGGGGTAAGCGGGGGGCATTCTTAGTGAGCATTGCTCACAGTACCTCTTGTTTTAACAAGGTTTTTTTTTTTACAATAACTATCGGAAAAGACTAACAAAATTTATGTTCCTATCATGCATACATCTAAATAAATCATTGATTTTGCAAAATCTGATGACATCATAGGAGGGTGGAATTACTTTAAGTTATGTTTAGTGCTGTGTGTATATAAACATGCACTCATATAATTATATCTTCCCTCTTCCAGGGGGAGACATATTGTATTTGTACTTTCTGTCCGTTCTTCCTTCTGTCACGAAATCTTGTGAACGCTTCTCCACCTATATGGCTTATCAGATAGACTTGAAACTTTGTACAATGCTTCATTGTCATTTGCAGATGTGAATATTGTTGGGACGGGAGGATCCAATTGTTTTCCTAAGAGTTATCATGGATCTAAGAGGGGTGGAAGATGTAAAATAGCTTATGAACTCTTCTCCTCCCATATGGCTTATTGGATAGACTTGAAACTTTGTACAATGCTTAATTGTCATTTGTAGATGTGCATATTGTCGGAATGGGAGGATCCAAAGTTTTTCCTAAAAGATATAGTGGATCTAAAAGGGGTGGAGGATGTTAAAATATCTTGTGAACACTTCTCCTATATGGCTTATCTGATAGACTTGAGAATTTATACAATGCTTCAATGCCATTTGTAGATGTGCAAGTTGTAGGGACAGGAGGATCCAATTGCTATCCTTAAAGTTAAAGTGGATCTGAGGGGTGTAGGGTATAAAATAGTTTGTGAACGCTTCTCCTCCTATATGGCTTATTAGAGTTCATGTCTATCTTCCTGCCCATGCTTTCTCCTTCATACTATTCAATACATTAAGGGGGGTGTTTCCTATATTTTACGAATTAATTGGTTGATTGACAACAAACTTGGTACACTTGTACAGCATATATAAGGAGTAGATGACCCCTATTGATTCTTAGGTCACATGGTCAGTCCACTCTTGACATAGGAAGGTATTGTCTGCTCAATATTTTGAATTGGTGATACTACTATCAATTAAATGAGGCACGGGTATAACCCTTTCAATTTTGCAACTTGGGGGGCATATGTGTTTTAGAAACATCTCTTGTGTTGTATTATATGAATTACAGGTTTTAGTGTGCTCAGTTTAGATAATAGCATAAAAGTATTTGATAATTAAATATCTTGCAGATTGGCAGTTTACTCCATGCACCGACAGGAATGATAAACTGTGATATTCGTAAATGGTGAGCATTTATAATTTTAGCTCACCTGAGCCAAAGGCTCGTCGTCTGTCGTCGTCGGCGTCATAAACGTTTTACTTCTTCTCAAGAACCGCTGGACCAATTTCAACCAAACTTCCCACAAAGCATCCTTGAGTAAAGGGCTTTCAAGTTTGTTCAAAAGAAGGGTCATGTCCCTTTCAAAGGGGAGATAATCACAAAAATGCAAAAATAGGGTGAGGTCATTCAAAAATCTTCTAATCAAGAGCCACTCGGCCAGAAAAGCTGAAATTTACATGACAGCTTACTGGCGTAGTACAAATTCACGTTTATTAAAATCATGGCCCCTGGGGGCTGGATGTGGCCACAATAGGGGATCAAAGTTTTACATAGAAATATATAAGGAAAATGTTTAAAAATCATTTTCTCAAGAACCACTGAGCCAGAAAAGCTGATATTGACATGAAAGCTTCCTGACATATTTCAGTTTGTGAAAATTATGGCTCCCAGGGGTAGAATGGGGTCACATGGGGGATCAAAGTTTTGCATACAAATATATAGGAAAAATCTTTAAATACATATGTATGAGCCAAAGTGACTCAGGTGAGCGATGTGGCCCTTGGGCCTCTTGTTTGTATGTGGCTGTGGTAGACAATTTTTAGTTCATCCTAGATCCTAATTATTCAAATCCATTGGCCAGGGGTTGTGGGGAAAACATGATTTACATCTACATCCTTACTTCTGAAAACAATGTCCACTTCAAAACCATGTATTAACAAGACAACAGTATTTTTCCAGTGAGGAAGAAGACCATGAAAGACACCACCAGTTTATAAAAAAAAATCCGTTCAATAAATATATTAAACTTTACTGCTTTGGGGAAAGTATATTGATATATTGGTAAGAAAGTAATTTTCTAAAGA
>NC_079165.1:108875715-108913215 GCF_947568905.1 Ostrea edulis
ATCTTTATAAGCAAAATAACAAAGAAGTTATATCAAAAGTATATGGTAGCAACTTAAAAACAAATCAACTAAGAATCAAAACATAATTACAAATTGTAGCTGATAAATGTATATACAGTATAAATGCGTTTAAATCTTTCCTTCTCCTGACATATCCGCACTGTTGGGTTTGGAATATGGGAATTCCACGGTAGCATAATCCGTTTTCTCATCTTCACCATGAATGACGGGTTTGCCTTTCTCTTTATTCTGGTCAAATTGCACTTCAACGTACAACAACCCATCTTGGTTCTAGTAGATGAAAATTTATTTCAATCAGATAAAATCATATAAAATGAATGATATTTTCTTCAGAATATTTCGAAGATTTATAAAAAAATTTAAGTAGAGTATGAGAAACAAGAGGCCCATAGGCCACATCATTCACCTTAGAAATTAATATTTTCTTTAAAAATTCAAAATCCCATGATATTTGCTTTATCCAATGAGTTGACATGGCATACATACTTAATAGACTACCGACTCTCAGCTTAAGAAAATTATAGAATAAGGGCTCTATTTGCCCACCAAAATCATTTTTTTTTTATTTTTCAAAAAAAATACCTGAAAGCTGTAATATCCAAATATCCAATTAGAATTTGGCCCTATTTGTGTTTAACAGACATATCTTATTGATATAAAACAAGAAATGTTTGTAAATCATGTACCCTCCCCCCCCCCCCCCCCGGTGCAAAATTGAAAAGAGTTATAAACATGCACCATTTAATTGATATAGTGCAAAACCATTTCAAAATATTGAGCACACAATATCTTACTATGTCCAGAGTGGATTGACCACGTGACCTAAAAATCAATTGGGGTCATCTACTCCTTATGCTGTACCAGTGTATCAATTTTGGTGTAAATCAAGCAAATGATTCTTATAATATAGGTGACAAAATATCACTATGTCCAGTTTAACCCTTGACCTTTGACCAGGTGACTTCAAAACCAATAGAGGTCATCTACTCCTTAAGATGTACCACGTTTGATGTCTGTCAAGCAAAGGGTTCTCAAAATATTGTGCGGACAATGTATTCCTATGTCCAGTTTGACCCTTGACCTTTGACTGTGTGACCTAAAATCATTAGGGATCATCTACTCCTTTAGATGTACCAGTGTACCAAGTTTGATGTTTGTCAAGCAAAAGGTTTGCAAAATATTGAGCTGACAGGGTCTTCCTATGTCCAGAGTAGATTGACCCTTGACCTTTTGACCTGAAAAACAATAGGGGTTCTCTTCTACTCATAACCAACCTACATATGATATATCATTCCCATCAAGTGAATGGTTCATGAGATATTGATTGTCAATATGTGGTCTACCTACCAACTGACCGGCAAACAGGTGCAAAGCAATATGACCGTCTTCTTTGAAAGGGGAGGGGGGGGATAAACTTGAGCCCATTTTGAAAAGGTAAGAGTTTTATAAAAGTAGGTCAAACTTCCAGTTCAACATCACAAGATCACGCACACCATTGCATCACATGAAAGGTCTTTCAATAAAGAATGTATATACAAAATATGAAAGTACTTATAGCTTAAATACGAGTAGTTTAAAAGATATTTCAAAAGATTTCCCCTATGTATCAGCATATAACACTTTGATCCCCTATTGTGGCCCCACCTACTCCTGGGGACATGATTTTATCAAACTTGAATCTGCACTATGGCATGTAAATTTAAGTTTTTCTGGCCTAGTGGTTCTTGAGAAGATTTTTAAATGATCCCACCATATTTTTGCATTTTCGTGATTATCTACATTTTGAACAAAGTTGAATCCCCTTCATCCAAGAATATTCTTTGCAAAGTTTGGTTGAAATTGGCCCAGTGGTTCTGGAGAAAAAGTTAAAAATGTGAAAAGTTTACAGATGGAGAGACGACAGTTTACAGACAAACGACAAGGTGGGTCGAGAAAAGGTGGTTTCCTTGGAATCACTTTGTGATAAGTTTGTTTTATTTTGTGTCAGTTCAATAGTATGGATAACAATACACATATATTTCAAGGAATGTCGATTCAATCAGACGTATTGAAATGGAGTACATTTAGTGTCACTATATAATGAATAGCCCTTGTACTTCAATAAATTTTGCAATGTGTTGACGATTTGTTAAGTTCAAGACAGACATTAATTACCTTGTAGCCACGACTGCCACTTCTCAAATTCTTTCCTTCAGCTGCATTTGAATACACATTGTCGGAATTGTTCTTTTGGGTCATAGCAATGTCTTCAGAATTTTCATAAACTACAAAGATTTCAAATTGATATTGTCAGTAAAATGATAAACAAATTAGTCACAAAGGAACTCCAAAATTACGCCATGTCCCATTTCTTAATCATAATATCATAAGGAACCTTACAGCTTTATAATCTATTGCATGAGAGGGAGACATGAAGATTTATTCGCCCTAGAAAAAATCCCAATCCTAATCCCCGAGGGCAAGGTCTGAGGGGAATATGATTTTTCTTGGGTGAATAAATCTTCAGATCTCCCGAATATTCATGCAATAAATTGTTTATTATACCAAAACAAAGCAAGACTACAAATATGCATTTCAAATTGGAGTCCGCTTATCTATAGAGTGTATGTAGTCGAGATCGCCCTAATGGTTACACCGCGCCATCAACGTATAAGAAGGTACATACAACGAGATACAGTGATATGATAACCAGTTTTTGTATTTCCATTCTCCTTGAATGGTGATTTATTTGCATGTTTTTGTATCAACCAAAATCAGTCGATTATAAAACTGTATATCAGAGACCTGCATATTTTGCGTCTTACGAACTTGGAGTAGAATGACTCGGACTTATTGTGACATCACAATAAACTACGTCTACCTTGAAGTTCAATAGATATGGAAAATGCATGAGGCCCACAGGAGTGAAATATGATGGGGAGATATGATGTTTGAGATGGAGATATAAAGTTTAATCATCCCTGGCACGTGACTGTCTAGATCAATCAGATTCCATGTATGCTTCATGATTTTGTCTATAGGCATGAAACATAATTAAACAAGCATTCTGAGAGTATTGCATGACAATACATAGTCCCCTACCGGTTGCAAAAATCACTGTACCACAACAATATTCAAAGTTCATTATGTAGGTTATGGTAAAAGGGAAAATTGGGGAACCAGGATAGGAATGGTTGGAAATCAACTACTATTCGAGTAGAGACTAGACCAAGAAAAAAGACAAATTTATAATTAGGTTTAAGATATTCAATGCATAATGACCATATTTCATATCTAATAAGTGGATGGTGGAATATTTGTGATCATGGTATCATTTTGAAGGGTTCATCAAATAAAAATATTTCACCATAGGAATTTTCAAAATTTTGTTTACTGCTTGATTTATTTCACCTAGAATTTAACATTGAAGTATATGGGAAAAACATGTTTTATTACAATATTTTAAAAACAAATTATATTTTCATACTAATCTCTTGGTAGAAAGTTACATACACTTTCTTTTTATGAATTTATGAAATAAAATTAATCATTGACCACACTCATTTTTAGAAAATTAGATTTTTCTTATTTTTACAAAGGACAGACAACTCTTCCAAAAAAGTGTTATGTGCAAAAAGGTCAGCTTCTAATCATTTACCAGTCATGTGAATTTCATCTGCTTCACTTTCATCATTATTTAACAATAAAATTTTATGTTGATCTAAATCCTTCAAAATTGTTCATTATCCTTTCATTATACATGGAATACCTTAAGTCTTTAACCAATTCAATAAACTGTGACATGTAGATGATCATGAATAATTTAGCTATAGTGTAGCATTACTATGCTTGAAGTTTTAATGAGTGTAGTATTCTTAATTCTTATCTACAGAGATAATAAACTTGGATGTAACTAACAATTCATGCTATTTTTCTACATCCAAGGGCCATAACTTAATGGAAAATCAACGGAACAAGATGAAATTCAAACTTGATTTGTAACTTGTTATGGCAAAGCAATGTACCTAATATCAAATATTTACATTTGCCAATGCACTTCCTTATATGACAGTACTAATGAAATCGATGTTCAATTTCGTGTGACATGAATTTGGTCATGTGATCAGTTTGTTCTTGCGTATGAATACATTCACCGCTTCAAACTTTCACCTGATTTCTTGCTTATGCAATGCAGTGGGGGATTTAGACCCCCCCCCCCCCCCCTGTCGCCACAAATTTAAATAATAGAAATAGTGCGAGTAAAAATTCCAGATTGGTACCCAAAATGACTAAGTATTTTGGCTAATACTTGACTTTCACACACACCCCTTCGTAAACCCTGGATCCGCCACTGCAATGACATCATAACAGAAATAAACGCAGCAGGATATTTATACAGTTTATTTTGTAAACAAACAAGAATTTCATCAATTCATTAACGAGAAACATTAAACATATCGTTCTGTTGCTTCATTTTATACAGTTTTAGATACCGTCTGCAACTTCTGCATGGCGAATTTATAAAATAAAGTTATGATATTGGAAGCGAAAAAATGTAGGCAGAGTTATAAGCCTATTTACTTTATGATGATAAGTTAACCTGTTGTTTCCTGGCAACTTCCATCACGGCTATGACTCGGCATGATCATAAGCGAGGCTGGTTTCGAGGCTCGAAAAATTTACATGTTCATGTCAGGGTACCGGTGCGAGTCTAGATTAAAATCCTACAACAGAAATATCTCAAGTGAACAAAAACTCCGTCAGTTCGTTTTTATTTTATTTTACACACACTGAAGGTAAATAAAAGACGCAACCTACCTGCACTTTGTCAAAATCTGTCCTACTGTCTTGAATCGTCTCCTGCATGGCTACAACCACGAGTCCTAACGCTGAACATACCGTTGTTTCTTTCCAAAAACCTGACTAAGAGGTTAACGTTAACTTGATCCATCATATCCACCATCAATTCTCTCAAATCCTTTGAATTTCTGTCGAAATATGTGATCAACAATTGCGTTTTCAACTTAGTAAGCTAGACCGACACCAGTTTCTCCATCGCTGATCGCGACCAAATCACACCACGGATGTAGTTTACTCCGCTCTTCTTGTCATCATTTTAGTTAACTTTACGCTCTAAATAAATTACCTTTATTTTACACATGTTTCGTCTTTTTTTTACATTTTCAATTAAATATCTATATCTTATATTCTCTTTGATATTGTTCTTAATTTTTTATTCGATAAAACTCTAACGAACTATATCTTGTGTTCTACGGTCGTTATTTCCGTCATCTGCTACATAATCATGGAAGCTCGATAAGAACATAAATCAAAATAGAAAATATAAATATAAGAAATAAAATATCATTTTTGAATGTTATTGGGATATGACATGAAGTTGGTACGTGATCAAATCTACTATAACGCCATTCGGGCGTTATAGGATTTGATCACGTGACCAAATTCATGTCATATCCCAACAACATTCAAAAATGATATCTTATTTCTTAAATGAATATCTGCAAGCACAACCAAAAAAAAAAAAAGTCTAGAAAACTGATAATTCATGCTATTTTTCTAAGTCCAAGGGCCATAACTAAGTGAACAAAAGGCCCAGGGGCCTTATAGGTCACCTGAGTATCATGTAACAACCTTCCAATGTTTGAATTAGGTTTGTGTTTAAATATAAGAATTTTACTTTTGGATGGAAGAAACATTGAATAGCTATGTGGTCAGCCCCGCCTTTGCACCAGAACCCCTGACCCAGGGGCCATAAATTTCAGTTTTGAAAGAAGCATCCTTGATCATCATTATCATACTATTAGTTTGTCTACTTAATACCCAGCAGCAGAGGAGAAGATTTTCAAAGAAATAAAATGCATTTTCACTATATGATCAATAGGGCCCCACCCTAATACCAAAACCCCTGACCCAGGGGCCATGAATTTCACAATTTTGAAAGAAGCATCCTTGCTCATCATAACCATGCTATTGGTTTGTCTACTTAATACCCAAGGACAGAGAAGAAGATTTTCAAAGAAATAATGCATTTTCACTATATGACTTATAGAGCCCCACCCTAGCACCAGAACCCCATATCCAGGGACCATGAATTTCACAATTTTTAACAAGAGGTACTGTGAGCAATGCTCACTAAGAATACCCCCCACTTACCCCAATCTCTCAAAGGGTGTTGGTAATAGGTATAAACTACCTCTTTTCTGAGTGTTGCTACTTCGATCTCCAGTGCGCATGACCTTTGAACTTTTGACCCCAAAATCGATAGGGAACATCTTCATTCCATGGGTAGTCCATATGTATGATATGGTGACTGTAGGTGGAAAGGATAACACTTTAGAGCCCGGAAACCATATTGCTACTTCAATGTCCAGTGCGCTTGACCTTTGACCTTTTGACCCCAAAATCAATAGGGCATATCTTCATCCTATGGGTAGTCCATATGTATGATATGGTGACTGTATGTGGAAAGGATAACACTTTAGAGCCCGGAAACCATATTGCTACTTCGATGTCCAGTGTGTTTGACCTTTGACCTTTTGACCCCAAAATCGATAGGGAACATCTTCATCCCATGGGTAGTCCATATATATGATATGGTGACGGTAGGTGGAAAGGATAATGCTTTAGAGCCCAGCAACCATTGCGTCTACAGACGGAGGGACGAACAGACAGACGGACAACCCGATTCCAGTATACCCCCCACAACTTGTTGCGGGGGGTATAAAGAGGCATCCTTGTTCATCATTACCATGTTATTAGTTTGTCTACTTAATACCCAGAGACAGAGAAGAAGATTTTCAAAGAATTTCTACACTTTCACTATATGACCAATAGAGCCCCACCCAAACATGGGAACCCCTGCCCCAAGGGCATTGAATTTCACAATTTTGGTAGAGGGCTCAACGCTCATTATAAGTATGCCCACAGTTTGGCTTCTTGATGTCCAGGAGTAAAGAAGAAGATTTTTTAAAATTACACTCATTTTGATGGTTTTTGCCCCACCCCTCAGGCCCCAGGGGGACAGGGACCACGAATTTCACAATTTTTGTTCCCCTTCACCCACAGATGCTATATGCCAAAATTGGTTGAAATTGGTTCAGCGGTTTCAGAGAAGAAGCTGAAAATGTTCAAATGTTAACGCACGACGAACGACGACGGACAAAAACAGATAGCAATAGGTCACCTGAATGAATTCAGGTGACCTAAAAATCAACGGACCAAGACGAAATTCAAACTTGATCTGTAACTTGTTATGACAAAGCAATGTACCAACAAGAGATGTTTGTAAAATACATACCCCCCCCCCCCCTCGGTGCAAAATTGAAAAGGGTTATACACAAACATCATTTAATTGATAGTAGTATCATCAATTCAAAATATTGAGCAGACAATGTCTTCCTATGTCAAGAGTGAATTGAGCATGTGACCTAAAAATCAATAGGGGTCATTTACCCTTTATGCTGTACCAGTGTACCAAGTTTGGTGTCAATCAAGCAAATAATTCTTAAAATATAGGAGACAAAATATTACTATGTCCAATTCAACAATTGACTTTTGACCTCAAAATCAATATGGGTCATCTTCTCCTGAAGATGTACCAGTGTACCAAGTCTGATGTCTGTCAAGCAAAAGGGTTATCAAGATATTGAGTGGACAGTATATTACTATGTCTAGTTTGACCCTTGACCATGTGACCTCAAAATCAATAGGAGTCATCTTCTCCTGAATATACACCAGTGTAATAAGTTTGATGTCTGTCAAGCAAAGGGTTCTCAATATATTGAGCGGATGGTATATTCCAATGTGTAGGTTGACCCTTAAACATGTGACCTCAAAATCAATAGGGATCATCTTCTCCTGAAAATGTACCGGTGTACCAAGTTTGATTCTGTCAAGCAAAGGGTTTTCAAGATATTGAACGGACAGTATATTCCAATGTCCAGTTTGACCCTTGACCATTGACCATGTGACCTCAAAATCAATAAGGGTAATCTTCTGAAGATATACTGGTGTACCAAGTTTGATGTCTGTCAAGCAAAAGGGTTCTCAAGATATTGAATGGACAGTATATTCCTATGTCCAATGTGACCCTTGACCATGTGACCTCAAAATCAATAGGGGTCATCTTCTCTTGAAGACATATCAGTGTACCAAGTCTGATGTCTGTCAAGAAAAGGGTTCTCAAGATACTGAGCAGACAGTATATTCCCATGTCTAGTTTGACCCTTGACCTTTTACCATGTGACCTCAAAATCAATAGGAATCATCTTCTCCTGAAGATATACCAGTGTACTAAGTTTGATGTCTGTTAAGCGAAGGGTTCTCAAGATATTGAGCGGACAGTATATTCCTATGTCCAGTTTGTCCCTTGACAATGTGACCTCAAAATCAATAGGGGTCATCTTCTCCTGAAGACGTACCAGTGTACCAAGTTTGATGTCTGTCAAGCAAAGGGTTCTCAAGATATTGAGCGGACAGTATATTCCCATGTCCAGTTTGACCCTTGACCTTTGACCATGTGACCTCAAAATCAATAGGGGTCATCTTCTTCTGAAGATGTACTGGTGTACCAAGTTTGATGTCTGTCAAGCAAAGGGTTCTCTAGACATTGAATGGTTAGTATATTCCTATGGCCAGTTTGACCCTTGACCTTTGACCATACGACCTCAAAATCAAAAGGGGTCATATACTCCTTTGGATGTACCAGTGTGCCAAGTTTGATGCCTTTCAAGCAAAGGGTTCTCAAGATATTAAGCGGACATTATATTCCTATGTCCAGAGTAGATTGACCCTTGACATTTAGGTTTTGACCTGAAAAACAATAGGGGTCCTCTTCTACTCTTAACCTACCCACATATGAAATATTATTATCATCAAGTGAATGGTTTGCAAGATATTGAGCGGACAACGTGTGGTCTACCAACCAACAGGTGCAAACCAATATGCCATTCTTCTATGAAGGGGGGCATGAATATCAAATGAATATCTGCAAGCACAACCAAAAAATGTCCGGAAAACTGATAATTCATGCTATTTTTCCAAGTCCAAGGGCCATAACTAAGTGAAAAATCATCAGCCTGAGACGAAATTCAAACTTGATCTGTAACTTGTTATGACAAAGCAATGTACCATGCAAATATCAAACGAATATCTGCAAGCACAATCAAAAAAGGTCTGGAAAACTGATTATTCATGCTATTTTTCTAAGTCCAAGGGCCATAACTAAGTCAACAAGAGGCCCGTGGGCCTAGAAGTGCTCTTCTGATACATTGTAGAACAGGCAAAAATTCTCACTTACCAAGATTCATCAATTAACAAAGTTTGATGATGTTAAGTCAAATAGTACCTGAAAATTTAAATGTAACTGTCCAAAAGTAGGTCACAGTGACCTACTTTTGGTCGACACACTGAAGACTCAAGATGCATCAACTGACAAAGTTTGATAATTGAAGTCAAATAGTATCTGAAATATTCAGATAAAAACGTCAAATTCCAAAAGTAGGTCACAGTGACCTACTTTTTGGTCGACACACTTTGAAGACTCAAGACCCATCAACTGACAAAGTTTGATGATCGTAAGTCAAATAGTATCTGGAATATTCAAATATAGCGGTCAAAATCCAAAAATAGGTCACGGAGACCTACTTTTTAGTCAACACACTCTGAACACTGTACATGCATCAACTGACAAAGTTTGATAATTGTAAGTCAAATAGTATCTGAAATATTAAAATATAGCCGTCAAATTCCAAATGTAGGTCAGGGTGACCTACTTTTTGGTCAACAAACTATGAAGAATCAAGTTGCATCAACTGACAGAGTTTGATGATCCTAGCTTTCATAGTGTCAAAAATATGCATCTAAAATTGAAAATGTGAAATTTGAATGTCTGCAAAAATTCAAAAAGTAGGTCACTGTGACCTACTTTTTTTATAAATATGTTTTGAGTCCTCTAGACGCATCAACTTACAAGGTTTGATGATTCTAATCCTCTCGGTATCTGAAATAACAACCTAAAATGTATTCATAAATGATTAGCCATAAAATTCAGAAAGTAGGTCATGGTGATATACTTTTCACATGATGCAGTTCAAAGTCCCATGATGCATCAACTGACAACTTTTGATGATCATAGGCTCAAAAGTGTACAAGATATGCATCAAAATACATTTAATAATAATTACCTGTGAAATTCAAGAAGTAGGTAACCATGACCTACTTTTGAAACAACATGATATTAGGTCCTAAGATGCATCACCTGACAAAATTTGATGATCCTAGTCCTTATACTAAGCAAAATATCAAAGTTTTAACAAAACAAACTTGAAGGTCAACTTTGAAGTAACCTTGAGACCACACCCTTTGCCCCAGGATGATGCCTTGAACATTTTTTTTTATCTACAACCTATCCTCATCTTTATGCATAAGTTTGGTGATAATTTGCCCAGTGATTCTTGAGAAGATTTTTTAGCAACCACTACTTTTCTTTGCATTTTCCTAATTATCTCCCCTTGTTAAAGGGTCACAACCCTTGGGCCAAGGATACCCTGTGACAAATTTGAGAAAAATTGGCCAAGGGGTTCTTGAGATATAGCCCTTTTCCCAAAAAGTTGACGCACCGAACACTGCATACCAGACATATGGCCATATGATTAGCTCTTTGAGCCTTCGGCTCAGAAGAGCTAAAAAATCAACGGACCGAGACGAAGTTCGAACTTGATCTGTAACTTATTATAGCAAAGCCACATACCAAATATAAAACAAGAGGCCCAAGGGCCTAGAATCGCTCTTCTGATAAATTGTACAACCCCACCATTTCTATTCTTAGCCTCTTAGTATTCTAAATCTTTAGTTAAATCCTAAGAATTCAAAAAAGTAGGTCAATGTGACCTACTTTTTGGTTTACACATTTTGAGAACCCAAGAAATATCAACTGTCAAAGTTTGATGATTTTAAGCCAATTAGTATCTGAATATTGAAATATAGCTGTCAAATTTCAATCGTAGGTCATGGTGACCTACTCTTTGGTCAGCAAACTCTGAACATGCAAGACCCATCAACTGACAAAGTTTGATGACTGTAGGTCAAATAGTATCTGAAATATATAAATATAGCCGTCCAATTCCAAAAGTAGGTCAAGGTGACCTACTTTTTCGTCAACACCCTTCAAACATGCAAGACCCAACAACTGACAAAGTTTGATGACTGTAGGTCAAATAGTATCTGAAATATATAAATATAGCCGTCCAATTCCAAAAGTAGGTCAAGGTGACCTACTTTTTCGTCAACACCCTTCAAACATGCAAGACCCAACAACTGATAAAGTTTGATGACTGTAGGTCAAATAGTATCTGAAATATATAAATATAGCCGTCCAATTCCAAAAGTAAGTCAAGTTGACCTACTTTTTGGTCGAAACCCTTCGAACATGCAAGACCCAACAACTGACAAAGTTTGATGACTGTAGGTCAAATAGTATCTGAAATAAATAAATATAGCCGTCCAATTCCAAAAGTAGGTCAATGTGACCTACTTTTTGGTCGAAACCCTTCGAACATGCAAGACCCATCAACTGACAAAGTTTGATGACTGTACGTCAAAAAGTATCTGAAATATATAAACATAGCCGTCAAATTCCAAAAGTAGGTCAAGGTGACCTACTTTTTGGTCGACACACTCCGTAGACTCAAGATGCATCAACTGTCAAAGTTTGATGATTGTAGGTCAATTAGTGACTTAAATATATAAATATAACTGTCAAATGCCAAAAGTAGGTCACAGTGACCCCTTTTTGCTCGATACACTCCGACGACTCAAGATGCATCAACTGACAAAGTTTGATGATTGTAGGTCAAATAGTGTCTGAGATGTAGTAATTTAGCTGTCAAATACCAAAAGTAGGTCACGGTGACCTACTTTTTGGTCGACACAAACCGAAGACTGAAGACGCATCAACTGACAAAGTTTGATGATCCTAAGTTTTACAGTGCCCAAAATATGCATCTAAAATTGAAAATGTGAAATTTGAATATCTGCAAAATTCAAAAAATAGGTCACTGTGACCTACTTTTTTTTTATAAATATGTTTCAAGGCCTCAAGATGCATCAACTTACAAGATTTGATGATTCTAAACCTCTCGGTATTTGAAATAACAACTTAAAATATATCTATAAATGATAAGCCATAAAATTCAGAAAGTAGGTCACGGTGACCTATTTTTCAGTTGACGCATTTCAAGGTCCCATGATCCACCAACTGACAAGTTTTAATGATCATAGGCTTCAAAGTGTCCAAGATATGCATCAAAATTAATTTTAAAATAAATACCTGCAAAATTCAAAAAGTAGGTCACCGTGACCTACTTTTGAGACAACTTGACACAAGGTCCTAAGATGCATCAACTGTCAAAATTTGATGATCCTAGTCCTTATAATGACTAAAATATCAAAGATTTAAGGAAATATAAATTTAGGTCAACTTTGAAGTGACCTTGAGACCACGCCCTTTGCCCCAGGGAAATGCCTTGAACAGTTTTAAATCTACAACATAACCTCATCCTTATGTGTAAGTTTGGTGATAATCTGCCCAGTGGTTCGTGAGAAGAAGATTTTTTAGCAACCACTACTTTTGTTTGTATTTTCCTGATTATCTCCCCTTGTTAAAGGGTCACATCCCTCTATTTAGTATGTATGAAAGCCCTTGGGCCAATGATACCCTGTAACAAATTTGAAAAAAATTGCCCAAGGGGTTCTTGAGTTATAGCCCTTTTTCTAAAAAGTTTACGCACACCGCACAAATGGCCATAGCATTAGCTCTTTGAGCCTTCGGCTCAGAAGAGTTAATAAATATCTGCAAGAACAGAGAAAAAAAGTGCGGAAAACTGAACTGACGGACGGAGCGCAAACCTAAAGTCCCCTCAACTTCGTCGGTAGGGACTAATAAACATTTGTTCTATTTCTATGTTGTCAACTATTGACTGATTGAAAAGTCACATCTGACTAAATGCAATTTTCATGACATATGATATATATATGATATGATATATCTAGTATACAACAAACACTTTAACATATACAAGTCGACATGCAAGCTTTTGGTCCATGGTGAGCCCTTTATATAATCAAATTTCCCCCTAATGGGCCTCAATCCAGGTTCCATGGATTTAAAAAGTGTGGTAGAGTGAAGATTGATTGATTATTGTGTAACATCCCTCTTGAAAATCTTTCATTCATATGAAGACGTCACCACTGTCGGTGAATGGCTGCAAAATTTAGGACTATGCTCGGCGCTTATGGTCTTTGAGCAGGGAGGGATCTGCATTTTCAACATATAATCAACTACACTGAACCCTGAACCAATGGATTATAAATTTCACAGTTTTGGTAAAGGACACATTGCTATCACTCAGTCCCTTTACCAATTTTCCATTTGCTCAAGTTACATTATATCATAGGTCAAAATTAGCTTCATTCCTTAAAATCTAATGTAGAAAGACAAAACTACACTGTACATGTCTTCATTTAAACAAACAAGAGGCCCACAGGCCTTATCTGTCACCTGAATACTAGTGAAAAGTATCACTACTCCCAAGGGCTATGAAAGCTAAATTCTAATGTGCGCAGCAACAGTATAAAACAAGATGTGTTCTTAAAACTGCACTGCCCTCAAAAGTGCATACACTGATGAAAGGCTTTACATACTTATATTATAATAGGTGTATAAACATTAAAACATATGGCTAATTAATGGACCCATCCTAGAGTCAAAACCCTGGATGTGAAATTCACCACTTTTTGTACATCCTTTTCTGCTATTCGTTAGTATGCATTTAGATTTTATACAGTATCAGCAAACTTGCATATAAATACTTTATACTAAATTTGGCCCTACCCTGGGGGTCAGTACCCCTACCCCCGGGATCATCAAATTTATAATTCTAGTAAAGGACTACCTGCTCTTCTAAATATATCTATTAAATTCAATTTAGTATCAATAACAGTAAAGAAGATGTTATTTAAGTGTTTTACATATAAACACTGCATGAAAAGTAAATTTGACCCCTCCTTTGGGTCAGAACCCTTACCCCGAGGATCATGAAATTTACAATTTTGGTAGAGGCTTTCCTGCATTTAGTTCTGCTGGGGAAGGCCTTCAAAATTTGGCATTATATTTGGCACTTGTGGCCTTTGAGCAGGGATGGATATTTATCGTGCCACACCTGCTGTGAAACGGAGTTCTTAGTTTCTGTGGCCTCATTCAGAAGCCCGCCACATTTAGTCACTTTTATGACAAGCAAATGGTACTGAGGACTTATTCTAACCCAGATCCACACAGGAGTATTTGCTTCATCGACAGACAACAGCCAGCATACCCTTCTCGGAATAGTTGATGTGTGCATACGAAAACACAAATTTTTGAGCTTTTAGGTGTCAAAACTGATCAACTGGGGAAGGGATCGGGTCACATTGGTACTAAACTGTCATGGCTCATTCATTTGCCCTGTTATGGCTAATTTTAAGCAAGTGAGATCAAATTTTAACAGGCCCTTGTTTTGTCACTTTGGAAGGAATCCGCTTGCAAGATATCATTTATCAGCAGTTTTGGATAACTCATTGCCGGTATAGCCCTAGATAGCATGTATAACAAGCTTCCTTTTAGTATAGGGGCTGCGAGAAAGGCAGATCGATAAAGGGTTCTCAGATGATAAAATCCAATAGCTGGAAGATGGTTGTCTACTGCATTTCAAGCTTATATTAGGTTGCCGACATCTTTTATGTTAATTATCTACTTGAGCCAATGTTTATGGCAGGTTAGATGCATACATATATACGTAGATATACATGTATATATTAAAGGGACTGGTTCACGACTTTTGAGAAAATATTTCTCATTTTATATGTTAAACATTAACAAGAGGTCCACAGGCCTTATGGGTCACCTGAGTACTATAGTTAAAACTATCACTACTTCCATGGGCTATGAAATCTAGAAAGAATTTCCTGTTCTGAATATCTAAGCTAAATTCTAATGTTCAGCAACAGTATAATAATAAATAATAATAATAATACCATATTTATATAGCACCCGTTTCATACACTATGTATGCGCTCAAAGGTGCTTTACAATGCATATATACCTTACAACAGAATGTTATACACATAATACATAGAAAATAAATAAAACATTAAAAAGCAATGATATAAAAGGCGTTATCACATGTAAACAGTCCATATCCTATCCTGATTGTACATATAAAACATGAAAACACAAGATACCATAAACATGCTAGATAAGAATGAGTATACAGCAAGATATGTTAAATTCTTAAAACTTCACTGCCTTCAAAAGTGCATACATTGATGAAAGACTTTAAATAATAGCTGTATTAACATTAAAACATCAAAATATATGACTAATTTGGACTCGTCCTCAAGTCATAACCCTGGGTTGTGAAATTCACCATTTTTTATATATCCTTTTCTGCTATTCCTAAGTATGCATTTAGATTGTATACAGTATGTATCAGCAAACTTACACATAAATACTATATAAAGTTTGGCCCCACCCTGGGGTCAAAACCCTTACTCTGGGGAAAATCAAATTTACAATTTTGGTAAAGGACTACCTGTTCTTCCCAAATATCTATTTACTTTCAATTTAGTATCAATAGCATTAAAGAAGATGTAATTTAAGTGTTTTACACATAAACACTATATAACAAGTTTGGCCCCACCCTGGGGTCAGAACCCCTACCCCGGGGATCATGAAATTTACAACTTTGGTAGAGGCCTTCCTGCTCTACATCACTATGCATTTAGTTTTTCTTACATGTGTGTGTTTCTTGAGATGAAGATTTTTGAAAATTTGTCAATTTGGGGAAGTTTTTGCCCCGTCCCTAGGGCCCCAGGGGTGCTGGAGTCCTGAAATTTACAATCTATGCCCCCCTTGTCCCAATGATGCTTCATATCAAATTTAAAAAGAATCAGACTGGTAGTTATTAAGAAGAAGTTAAAAATGTTCCAATTGTTAATGCACGACACACGTCGCGTACAATGCACGACGGACGAAAACCAATTGCAATAGGTCACCTGAGTTTACTCAGTTGACCTAAAAATATAACTCATTTAATGTTGACAGCCAAAATTTTGACTTTCTGAATGCAAGAATAAAAGCAATATTTTAGCCTTAAATCTGTGTTATCTAAACAAAGACTCGAGTCTTTTAATGTATACAAACAAGCCAATGAAACAATAATTTTGTAATATAAAGCATCTTGATTCTGCAGAGTCACAAATTTTAACTTTCAGATGACACATTTTACCCAAAAAATGGTTGAAATGTGAAGGATATGATAAACTTTGATCAATATCCATTTCTTTTGAAAATTTCATAAACAATATAACATACCACAATCTTTGTTTACAATTAATTAAAACAAAAAATAAACTCCCTAAAATGATCTTCGGTGATAATGTATAACCTTAATTTTTAAGTGAAATCTTTTAAACATATTAGACTGTAGATTTTGATCATTAATTAAGTGAAAAACAAAATTTTAATGAAAATCGTGAATCAGTCCCTTTAATGGATATCCACAACTTGGCAGTATAAGGTAAAGTTAGTCGGATCGTAGTATAAAAAGGGCAGATCATAGGCCAGGGGGACGGAGCCAAGCCTGAATAAAACAAAATTAGACATTAAGCAGCAAGAGAAGGGGGGGGGGTGAAATCCATCGACTTGTTTTGAAAAGTTGGGTACCTTGCTACCCTAAAAATAAACCTCAATATTTACTTATTCCTTGTGGGGCCAATGATTTGGGGCAAATCAAACTTTCCAAATTGTTGAATCAAGTAGGACATACAATTACTTTCGAGCATCGTTGATACTACACTGGGTGGTTCTCTCTAGTTCCCCATATTTCCTGTCAGCGCTATGGAACAGGCAGGAATAATCTGAATAGGGGATGGGGGGCAGCTAAACAGGTATTTGATTGCGGGGGAATATTATCACCCATTCTCAATCCATAGGTAAGCTATACAATGTCTTAAATTATCGTTTATCTGATTTGAGATTGTTTCCCCCTTAGCATACAATTAGGGGCAATTGAGTATTTTGCATGTGAGGGTAAAAGTCAAGATTGAATTCCCTAGAATATGACTTAATTATCACAGGGGTAATTTTTTTTATTTGAAGGTTCCTACCTCCCACCATGTGTTAGTGGACCTCAATGAATTTTTTGCATGTGCATAAAATTCATCAGGTTGCCCAACTGGCGAAATCGTCATCTTCAAATTGGATGTTATATTGTGATGTTGACAGTTGATATGTGGATGTTGATTTATGAATTATATTTGATATTGACAATTTCAATAATTTTACAAGTTAAATACAGCATTGAAGACACTGTATGTTGATTGTGTCGGTAGCTTCATTGCGATTACCCAGCAGGCTACTACTTGCCCTTTCTGACGACACAAAACTGTTGTTGGGGTGAGCCCTGTTCTATGACCCCACCGTTGTTGGTTGTAAATGTTGTTTCTGATCACTGTGACCATTATCTGCCAACAATAAATTGTCAAATGCTTATATATTGCATTTCATCTCAAGAATTCATGAGGAAGTATACCGATTGTTAGGTTAATTGTTCTTGGTACACTGGTTTTGACTACGGATAACTTTGTTTACCTGATCAGGATATAGGGCTCACAGTAGATGTGACCGGTCGACAGGGGATGCTTACTCCTCCTAGGTACATGATCCCACCTCTGGTGTGTCCAGTGGTCCGTATTTGCCCAACTCTCTATTTTGTATTCCTTATAGGAGGTATGAGATTTATCAATGTTCGTTATCTTCACCTTTCATATTGAACAATTCCCAATATAATTTTATGTTTTGGGAAAGCTGAACTAATGATTTAATGTAACCTTAGATAATAATACATATTTCAGCTTGCCTGTAAATATGTGTCGTTATCTAAGCACCCCCACCCCCTTTTTACTTATACGGGTAATATTGCAGTAGATGAGTGTTATTGTGTCATTTGATGATTGTATATGTTATTTAGTCTAAGGCAGCTCATGTTGTGGATTTAAGCATCAATGCCAGGTATGATTAATCCGGAATTGTGTTCTGGACTTTAACAGGCATCATTCTAAATTTACTGCAGCATCACAATCCCTTCTGCAGCATTCGAGGAGGTCGGTAAAATTTTAGAGCGGAAATCAAAAATTATTATGAATATCGGAGCTCTTAAGATAATCAAGAAATCCTGACATCCTTTAGTGCTGCACATGAGAGATATGATTTAAAAGATAAATGTGTGCAAATAACCTGTTATTGATGTTATTCAAAATTTAAAAAACTCTTTACTGAAAGGCTAAAGTTTAACTTACCATCTGGTATTTTCTTCTTTTCCTTGGGTTTCTTTCCTGAAATAAAATGAATTTAACTATGATTTCGTGACAAAGCTCACACTAGAACAAAATTTTGTGTCGCAACCTGGCGCTCATGCATCGACTCATACTATTCTTTTTAGAGAAGTCGAGAGGCATAGCCTTCATCAGCTTCTCTTCGTAAGCATTCATGAGGAAATCAAAACTTACTTGCTTTTCATCCATTTTCAACATGCCCCTGTCCCGGGTTTAAATCACAACTCTGATTACGTCAACCTGCTTTTCTCTTAACTGGCCCCCTATTGTGACAGCTCCCAAGACCAGTTAACGTAAATCCGGGACAGGGGACATGTTGAAAATGGATTAAAAGCAAGTAAGTGTTGATTTCCTTGTGACAGTTTTGTGCATTACTGTTAAATGTTTGAAAACAACTTGTCTATTGTGTAAATCCAGGCACATCTGAGTCGAAATGTCGGTCAAAGCATAAACCGTCACCGACTCCGGCATTTACACGTTTTCCAGAATCAAAATATGAATGCTTGCGAAGAGAAGTCGATGAAGGCAATATATGCCTCTCAACTTCTCTAAAGAGAATACGACTCATATACGTTTACTGTGGATCTATATTTCATGTATATTATTCAAGAGGCATATACAACATGTCATATATATGTCTCTTATTACTCTTACATGGTTTTATTTTTAAATATTGTTTTTGGCTACGTTGACTCAATTCTATTTCATACGAGAAAAATTTGAGAGTATTTCATAGCCTATAACTGGCTGTACATTAAATAAAGACAAGAAATGAGTTTCCGGAATTTCTGTCACATTTTTTTCTGAAAAATCGCAAAATGCGACAAATACAATGGGCAGCGCGAGCCCTGCATGAATCTTCTATTATCATACAGCCATGTGTAAGAGGATTGATGCTTTAAATTAAAATTCATTTGCTTGAATGCATTCTAATAAAATTCTTTCTTGACACAAATTAGTAAAACATTTGGACGAACTAAATCTTCATTGGAACAATTTCATTGTAATGAATATGTAGATCCACGAATTAAATTTTTGTTTCAATTAATAAACAGCTCTTTTAAAGATGAATTGGTGAAGATTTCCATGCATACATCATATAAATAAGTCCTCAGTATCCCTTGTTTGTCGTAAGAGCCGACTAAATGGGGCGGTCCTTCAGATGAGATTGCAAAAACTAAGGCCCCGTGTCACAGGAGATGTGGCATGATAAAGATCCCTCCCTGCTCAAAGGCCTTAAGGGCTGAGCATAGGCCTAAATGTTGCAGCTAGCCCTTCACCGACAATGGTGACGTTTCCATATAAGTGAAAAATTCTCGAGAAGGACAATACATAAATATGAACACTCACAACATGGAATTTTTGCCTAATTATGAGAAATTGCTTAATAATATTTGATAATAATCAAAGTACTGAGAAGCACCACAGGCTTCGTTTGTAATGATGCTGTATTGATATACAAGTTATTATAGTATTACTAGCATATTAATACATAATTATCAATAATGTGCTGGAATTGCCAAGTAATGGAAATAATGAAATATTGGAACACTTTCGTAAGCTATCCCACACTAGAATTTAAGATCGGGATTTCCGGGTCTTGATCATCTCTCTGGTTTAAAAAGTGGCTGGTATTATGAGGGGAATTAAATTACACATGTCTGTAACCTGTCACCGGTTTTCAGGGGACATGGCTGGTTTTGTAAGAATTTATTTGTAAGGAAATGTTAAGATTTCTGCTGGAACTAAAAATCGACTGATATTTAGGAGGATCTGTTTTCCAAGGGGCCGGTGTATTGCAATGTACAATGATTAAAATGTTATTCCAACCTGATAAAACCTGTTTAGTCCAAGGTAAATTTATTGATCTTATATCTCGATGATTTTTTTCCCATGTAATTAATCCAGAATTTTTTAACATTTAAATTCTATGCAACAGTAATACAAATCATCATTTGGATCTCTACGATTTCCTTTCAAAGCATTTCTGCAACCTAACGAGCATAAGCATGTAATGATCAACAAACAACATGGCAGACATGTCGAACCAATCTCGGCTAAAATTTGGCTCCGCTGGATATTTCATTAGGTGTCATTTCAAATATTCTGCCAAATCAAATCTTAACCTAGATAAAATGCTGAATGAAAGCAAAGTTTAATGATACAACTCTCTGCTCAAATGCGTTGCATGGTGGGAAAAGTATCATGTCGAACAGAATATACCAGATTGCTAGAGACATTCATTAGTGCCATATGCTCACGGACTTATTAGACAAACTGGTCACACAGAACACTAAAAGGCAATAAAATATTCCATTAAGATCCACTCAAAAGTAAAAAAATTATAATTCATGAAGTATATGTAATAAATCTAAGGAACCACACTAACCTAGGGTCATATTCATCAATATGCAAGAATTAATGCATTCAAAGCTATGATGCAGAACTAGAGATTGCTTTATGAAAAACAGATATCTCCCCAGCTCCCCAAATTGGAAGTGCTGAAACGCAGTATTAAGTCTTCCCCGGAAGACATGTGTCGCCTGCTAGTTAATTCTATATGTAATATATCACGTATAATGTTGAAAAAGTAAATTATTCAAATGGTTTTTGTCAGTTTAATACTCCTTTTAAAGGTTTTGAGAATTACTAAACATTCTTTAACGATAACTTAATTGAAATTGAAAGATGAGACATTATTATGCAATGGAATTTGTGGGAGAATCTGTTTGAAATTAAGACATTTATTAAATGTAGACTGAATGAAAACATATGTTTGAAAATATGTATCAACATGTTACTGTGCTCTTCAAGACAATGGTAATAACCATAAGTAATTATCTGTTGGGTTTACTGCTTAGTCTTGTTGTCTTTTTATATATCCAATTTACTGTTTCTCAAGAAAAATCATAATTAGTGCTGTTCTGAAATCACATATACTGTCCTTCAGTATGGGAATTACAATTACTGTCCTTTTGTACATAAAAATACTGTCCTTCAGTTAATCATGAAATAAAATCTTCAGCAAAAATTGTTTTTGCTGTAAAAAATTCTAAGTCCCAGCAAACAGGAAGTTGATAAACGACAGATTCGAAAATGTCTTACACAATACAGTTGGCCACACTGATGCTCTGTGCCAAATATCAGGGAGTTACCCATGTGGTTCTTGAGAAAACTGTAACAGAAATTTTTTGTGACGACGACGACGCCAGACGACGACGCAGGACGACGCAAGACGATGGATAGTGATCCCTATAAGTCGCCACTGCGTGTAACGCAGGCGACACAATAAAACCTCCTCCCCTTCATGTTCTGGATGTTATGGAAGAGAAAGCATGAGTAGGGACATTAGCCACATAGAAGTGTTCACAAACTAATTTACACCCTCCACCACTCAGATCCATTATAACTTTAAGGATAACAATTGGATCCTCCTGTCCCAACAGTATGCACATCTAACAATGGCAATGAAGCATTGTACAAAGTTTCAACTCTATCTAATAAGCCATATAGGAGAAGTGTTCACAAGCTATTTTACATCATCCACCGCTCTTAGATCCACTATAACTTGAAGGAAAATAATTGGATCATCCTGTTCTGAAAATATGCACATATACAAATGGCAATGAAGCATTGAACAAAGTTCAAAATCTATCATATAAGCCATATAGGAGAAGTATTCACAAGCTATCTTACATCCCCCACCTCCCTTAGATCCACTATAATTTTAGGAAAATAATTGGATCCTCCTATCCCACCAATATTCGCATCTACAAATGGCAATGAAGCATTGCATACAGTTTCAAATATATCAGATAAACCATACAGGAGGAGAAGTGTTCAAAAGCTATTTTACATCCTCCACTATATGAATATGTAAACTTTTAATGCTTAATTAATGACAAATTAAACCATACCTTTCTTCTGCTTTGCTTTATCATCTTTTTTGAAAAGACCTGAAGGAGAAACAGCAATAATTATAGAAAATAAATATTGTCGGTATTAAGACAGCGTCAGAGTTAACAATGCAATCTTGTAACATTATTTTCTCAAAATCAGCAATTAGTAAATAGTACATGTTATATATGATTGAAACGAGAACATTATCACCTAGCTTTCTACCTGCAAAATATGGTTGGCTTTTGAAGTGCGGCCAATTTTGGCCAATAACGTCCCTTGTCCTTTCATGATCCCCAGCGTGGGGCCAAACTTAGTATAAAATGTTTGTGTGTAAAACACTTATATAACCTCTTCTTTAGTGCCATTGATACTAACTTGAAACTAAATGGATATTTAGAAAGAGTATGTCCTTTACCAAAACTGTAAATTTGATGACCTTATAGGGGTTGGGGATTTGGTAAGTCGGGCCAAAACGGCAAGTTATTAAATGTGTTAACAATAGAAATTTTTAACTTCCTCTTGATAACTACCATTCCAATTCTTTTGATATTTGGTATGAAGCATCTTTGGGACAAGGGAGACATAAATTGTAAATTTCAGGACTCCTGCACCCCTCAGGCCATGGGGCTTTAAGGTACGTGGGACGAAATCTGCCAAAAATTGACCAATTTTCCAACATATTCTTCTCTATACCTGCATAACTTTAAGGAAAACTAAATACATAGTGATATAGAACATGAAGGCCTCTACCCAAATTGTAACTTTCAGGATCCCCTGGGTAGAGGTTCTGACTCCAGGGCAGGGCCAAACTTGGTATATCTAGCGTAGATGTGCAAAACATATATATAAATGATATGTGCTTTAATTCTTTTCAAATGGGGCCTTAGGGGCGGGGCAAAAACTACCCACAATTGACCAATTTCCAAAAACCTTCTTCTCAAGAACCGCGCATGTGTAAGAAAAACTAAATGCATGGTGATGGAGCGCAGGAAGGCCCCTACAAAAATTGTAAATTTCATGATATCAGGGGTAGGGGTTCTATTGGTTGGCTTTTGAAGTGCGGCCAATAATGTCCCTTGTCCTTTCATGATCCCCAGAGTGGAGCCAAACTTAGTATTATAAAGTGTTTGTGTGTAAAACACTTAAATAACATCTTCTTTAGTGCCATTGATACTAACTTGAAACTAAATGGATATTTAAAAGGAGTAGGTAGTCCTTTACCAAAATTGTAAATTTCATGATCCTAGGGGGTAAGGATTTGGTTTCAGGGTGGTGTCAAGATTATTATAATGATTTGAAGGGCTTCTTAGCCTTCTTGAAGTTTGCTGATACCATATAAAACCTAAATGCATATTTAGGAATAGCAGAAAATGATGTACAAAACAAATGGTGAATTTCGCAACCCCAGTTGACTTTAGGATGGACAAATTACTGTAGAATCATTTAAATTCGTGGGGGCTAATTTTCGTGGATCGCTGAATTTTCTACGGGTTCTTAAGGACGTAATTTCGTGGATTTAGATATTTGTATGAAAGGTAACTCTGGAATGTCTTTATTCGTTGAGGATGTAAATTCGTGGGTGAGGGGTTCCCACGAATTCCACGAAAATTGAGCCACCATGAATTCTAATGATTCCACAGTAGTCATATCTTTTAATGCTAATACATATATTATATAAAGCCTTTCATCAGTGTATGTATGCACTTTTGAGGGCATTGAAGTTTAAGAACACATTTTGTTTTATACTGTTGCTTAATATTAGGATTTAGCTTAGATATTCAGAACAGGAATTTTTTTCTAGATTTCATAGCCCTTGGGACTAGTGATATTTTTAACTAGTACTCAGGTGACCCATAAGGCCTGTGGGCCTCTTGGTGTATTTCCCGCCGATATATATTGCATTCTGGGATTCCAGGGTGTAAAAGATGTACTGGGCAGGCTCCAATCGACAATTGTTGATGGCGGCATGAGGAAGATTGAGCTTAAATACAATTTTACTTGTTATTATGGAATGTTATTTACATTTTGGGGAGAAAATTTTATCAACAAATTAACAATTTTCCCCACTTTTTTAAAGATTTTGAATACTTTTCCTGCATTAAGCAAGGTTTGAAATAAAACAAACATTTGATTTTTTCTTGGTGCACCAGCGAAAATCTGTGGTGCATGTGGCGTGAATTGAGAGGGGTTGACATAAAATAACGAAAACAAAATAACTAAAATAACCTGTTTGAGTTATTAATGAAGGAAAGAGAGGCAACTCATTGTGACAAAAAAAAAAACTGACTTGCATTATTTTTCAAATAATGTGTTTGCATTTTGCCCTTGACTATTTACACACTTTTGATTCTTGAGAAGATTTTCAAAAAATTCCTCTATAAATTTGTATGTAAACTTTGATCCCCTACTGTGGTTCCATCCCACCCCCGGGGGTCATGGTTTTAACAAACTTAAATCTACACTATGTCAGGAAGCTTTCATGTAAATTTGTACTTTGCTAGCCCAGTGGTCGTTGAGAAGATTTTTAAAGATTTTCTCTATTTATTCCCATGTGAAACTTTGATCCCTTATTTTGGCCCCAACCTACCCTCAGGGGCCATGATTTGAACAGACTTAAATCTACACTATGTCAGGAAGCTTTCATGTAAATCTCAGCTCTTCTGGCTAAGTGGTTCTTGAGAACAAGATTTTTAAAGATTTTCCCTATTTATTCCCATATGAAACTTTGATCCCTTATTTTGGCCTCAACCAACCCTCGGGGCCATGATTTGAACAAACTTAAATCTGCACTATGTCAGGAAGCTTTCATGTAAATTTCAGCTTTTCTGGCCCAGTGGTTCTTAAGAACATGATTTTTAAATGACCCTCACCCTATTTTTCCATTTTTGTAATTATATCTCCTTTGAATGGGGCATGGTCCTTCATTTGAACAAACTTCAAAGCCCTTTACCCAAGGATGCCTTTAGCCAAGTTTGGTTGGAATTGGTCCGGTGGTTCTGATTGATTGATTAAATATTGTTTTACGTCCCTTTCGAGAATATTTCACTCATATGGAGACGTCAACATTGCCGGTGAAGGGCTGTAAAATTTAGACGTATGCTCGGTGCTTACAGCCTTTGAGCAGGGAGGGATCTTTATCATGCCACACCTGCTGGGACACGGGACCTTGGTTTTTTCGGTCTCATCCGAAGGACCGTCCATTTAGTCGCCTCTTACGACAAGGGGTACTGAGAACCTATTCTAACGTGGGTTCCCACGGGGTCTGGTGGCTCTGGAGAAGATGTCCAAAATATGAAAAGTTTACAGACGGACGGCCAGATGATGGAACAACAGGCGATCTTTAGAAAAGCTCACTTGAGCTTTCAGCTCAGGTGAGCTAAAATGAAAGCATTATAATTCAATCTAATTAATGTTAGGAAATGAAATATTTCAGTATTTATAATTGAAAGTTCAATTCTTTTTTATCACTAATTTTTTTTTAAACTACCAGTTGGAAGAAACAGCAAGCACAAGTTTTGCCTATATGTTGTTACAAAGTGAAAGTCAGTTGGTCCGAGTGTGTATCGAATTTGAAGAGCAGAACGGAATGCATATCCCGTAGACCTACATGTAACGGTGCTTAGCTTTAATTGAACCATTTTTTCGCAGTTTATCTAAGTCTTTGTCCAAGTGCTTTTTTGAAAAAATACAAGGTCAAATGTTACTGTCCGGTTTAAGTCGATGTCATCATCAACATCTTGATTAACATGCAGGATTAGGTGCATCTTCCACAGCAGTGGGCTCCCTTCCTGGCTTGCTGCACGCATGGCAGACCTAACATTTGACTTCCAGTCATCTCTGTCCAATGGGTTAACATCACAAAGTCCCCACTCACGCTGGTCTTTTTCCTAATGTGCTTTCCAGGTCATCTTTGGTCTCCCTGGTTGTCGTCCTCCCTCATTTTTCATACGAAGACATTATTGATTGCCCCACTGGATCTAGCAACGTGCCCAAACCAGCGTAGCTCTATTCCCGCAGGATAGCGTCGATGTCATCGATCCCAAGTCGTGCCATTAGCTTGCTTGATCTGACACTAGCCATGTCTCCTGCAAATATGTCTGACCATGGCTCTGTCATTTCGTCGAAGGCGAAGGAGGTCTGGTTTTGGCAAGGGCCACGTCTCACTTGCATACAGCATCGCACTACGTACATATGTACTGTATAATCTGCCACGGGTCTTGTAAGAAAGATGACGGGAAGAGAGGACAGGCAGTAGTTCCCTGAATTTATTCCAGGCCGTCTTCACAACAAAAAATATTCACGTCTTGTCCCTCATACCTAGTCTAATTCCTCTCTACTGACAGCAAATACACCCTTAAACGGCACAAAACACCCTAATTTATGCAGTGTTATTTACAAGCCTAACAGTTAATGTGATAATTAGTTTTTTTGTCAATTAAATCTAATCTGTTTATGAAATGGCTAACAACTGTTTTGAAATTTTCTCGCTCGAAGTCGCATATGACGTCACAGATAATGGCGCGTAAAGTATGGAAGAAAATATGCATATCACAAGATTTGAAATTCATCGCTTTCAAACTTGAAAACTACGCAAACTGTTTCATTTAAAACACATGTAAAATAGTTTTAGGCATGAAATGAATTAATTTTGCTGAAAAAATTAAATTTCTTTTAGAAACATGCAATGTGTCCTTTAACCAAATGTGTTCTTAAAACATAAATGACCCTGAATGTGTTTATACTGATGAAAGACTTTACAAAATGAAATATATCTAACATGATATGACTTTTTTGGACCTGCTCTAAGAGTCAAAACCTTGGGGTTGTGAAATTCACAATTTTGGTGCATCCTTTTCTCATGCTTTTCCAAAACTGTATCAGTATAAAATTAAATCTTTCAAATGCCCAGTGGTTCTGGAGAAGAAGTGGGAAATGTTAAAAGTTTAGGGATGGATTGACAGACAGACACTGTAAAAACACTCACACATCAAATATACTGTAACAAAAAATAATAAAATCGATAAACTTTGTCTCCTAAAAAAGAAACAAAGAAAAAGAAAACAATTTGTGTCTTATATATACATGTATGTAACATATCATATATGCTTTAACCCTCATTTTCAATAATTATGTCAAGAATAGTTATTGTACCTTTCTTTGGCTTGACAACATCAGCATATAGTGCACCTTCTTCCTTAGGTTTCTGTCCCACAAATATGTTGGAGTTATTATCACTAAATGGCTTCTTCTTATTCACTTCTGCATAGACTGCTGATCCTGATGTTTCAGGCTCTTCATCTCTTGATCCAGCAGATTCATACAGAATGTTGTCTTTCAATCCATCATCTGAAAATTTACTTATATTAATCCTAATGAAAAACTAGAACTGTCCTTTTGGATTAAATACCCCCCACGGGGCATACTATATAATCGATAAAAACAGACTTCCTCAGATGAAACCTGAAATTTTGTAATCAAATGGTTATCTAGTATAAAAAAATCAAATAATCAATCCAATATTAAAATATTTCTGGTGATGCTCCATATAAACACTTTACCAATAAATCGGATTTAATTGTTTATTATCATTTCTCTTAATTTTGTTCATGGTTTCAAACCTTTCGAAGTGTTTTTGAAATATTCTCCTGAACCAACAATATTCTCAAAGAAAATAGAAATTAGCATAATTTAAATATTCTAATTGAAAATAAGAAAAGCATAACTTCAGTCTAAGAACAATGTATTTACAATAATTAAATCAAACCTCTTCACGAATTTTTAAGACAACTCTTTTAGGTTTAAAAAATGACTAAGTCCATCAGTAAAATGCCTGTAACTTGAGGAAAACTTGTCCAATCAATATGAAAATGCCAGGTGCATATCTTTATATGGTAAGAAATGAGTGTACAAATGTTCAGAAAAAATCCATGCACTAGTTTCAAAATCATGTCTACAGACAACTGGGCAGACATGGAGATTCCAATATACCCCCCAAACTTTGTGGGGGTCGGTGTGCATAATAAACAAACCTTTGACCAGTTGACTTTAAAATCAATAGGGGTAATCTACTCCTTAAGATGTACCAGTGTACCAAGTTTGATGTCTGTCAAGTAAAGGGTTCTCCAATTATTGAATGGACAGTATATTACTATGTCCAGTTATACCCTTGACCTTTGACCATGTACTCAACTGTGATGCAATGTGAGCAAAGAATCAACTTTTTATCACCTAAACAAATAAATATTAAAAATATCTTTACTTTTAAACAAACCTTTAGAAAACTCCGTACTTTCATTAAGAAAATAATAAAATAAAATGTGCTCCCCTACCTAGAATGCCCATACTTCATATTAATGATAACACGTTTTTTTTTTCTAACTTGATAAATACTTTATTACACGCATGTATTATTTACTAAATGCATATATAACAGCTTTTTGTCTTTATATTTTTGTATACCATTGCATAATGGTGATGATATACAATAAATTGAATTAACAGAGTACATGTAGTCTTGAAATATCACAATTAAAGTATACAGTTGACAACGATTGAAATAAAAATGCAGACGTTTTCTCGTTTATTCAGTGACTCACAAACTTGCGCGTCTTCTGAATGAAAGTTGTAAAACAAACGTACTAGGTTTTGGTCAGTTATAGCATAATACGGAGGTAACATTCATCTCATCTCCGCTAGCAATGGGTTTTGGGTCAATTGTGCCTTCGTGGACGAATAATCTTGGCTAGCGAAGATGGAAAAAATGCCTAGATAGTCCGTTTGCATTAACATGTATTATGAAGGTGAAATCAAAGAATTATCCAGTAAATCCAATGATGTTGTAGTATATATAGCATGTATTTATTTTATTTTTGACTGAGAGGGAGATAGACAGCTAAGCACGTAACATCGTTTTAGAGGGGGGGGGGGGGGGGGGGGGGGGGGCTCATTCATTAGTCCTAACCCGGACCAGCCAAAAAATTTAACATGTAAAGAAAACAAAATACCTGAATAAATGTTGTTAAAACTGGAAAAAAAAAACAAAACAAAAAAAACAAAAAACAATATGGGAAATAAAAAAAAAATATCAGAATGAAAGGGGATGGATAATTAATCAGGAAGAAATTGTACTTTCAAGATTTATACTGAACGTATTAAACTTCCCGTATCTGCATACATTCATGAATATTATAATCAATGCTTACCAATGCTCTCTTTTACTCTCTCTCTCTCTCTCTCTCTCTCTCTCTCTCTCTCTCTCTCTCTCTGACAAATGCTCTGTTTAACATAGTTACTTCCATCATATTGTGTTAATATGCATCTTGACAAATATAACTTGATCCAATGCATTGTCGATGATTGACAAATTGGAATTAATTTATTACATAATTAATAGAAGCAAAAATACAAACTATCAAATGATTTATTCTTAAAATCCCGAGTTAATTACATTTGACCGAGACTTATGTTCAATGTACTTTGATAGAGGTTTTCATTAAAAAAAAAGTTCATCGGGAGTGTCTGGATAATGCAATGATTTTTGCATAATAAGTATATACCATGCAAATTCCTAGGGTCTTTGTCACAATATAACTAAATTACGGTTAACTAGTTTGGGTTTGACTTCTTATGAAAAGTGTGAAATATATTGGATCGGCGCGATATCAGATCTAGTCTAAGATCACGGGTATCTTGCGCCGACCCAATATATTTCACACTTTTCGCAAGAAGCTAAGCACTTCTGTTGATTTCAAATACACGGATTAGCTGATCCCCATTGTTCTACTGAGGCGAAAACCCCTTCGAATTTGCATGGAATGTACAAGTTATACACAGGTCATTGTTATAGTCATACATCATAGTACCGCTAACCCGGCAAACATTTTTAAAAAAAAATAAATTATTGAATGGCGAAGTATGACCAAACTGCAGATTGAATTTTATAGATCCCCGTGCTAAAATTACTTATATTTTTCAATGTAACAGAAGGGGTATGTTGCCGGTTAAGTTGTGTAAAATTCTTGACAAGCAATAAAATAACAACAAAATGTCCGATTACAAAATCCTTAAATTGGGAACATGTGTGGATGTGTGTGTGTGTGGGGGGGGGGGGGGGGTAGTAGTATGATACTGCCTCAATTCCCCCTTCCGACTTCAATTTCTTAAATCGTGGAGTGGGTAGGTCGCTCCAAGCTACAAGGCTAAATCATTAACTTTCAAGCTTTCAAATTACACCCTCTCCGATTTTACGTGCTTGTAATCAATATTTAAGGATGTAAATCCTCGGTGTCAAATGCAATTAGTTCATGAAAAAAAGACTAGTATCAATATAAACAGAAATGACTTAGCGATTATTTGCTTTTTTTTCATATACGCTATCGATTATTAAAATCTTTAATTTAATCTTTAGATGCATTAGATAATGAAAGCAACATAGAGAGAGAGAGGGGGGGATAGATAGGGAGAGAGACCACATTGGTAATTATTAAATATCTCTATTACATGTTGTACATGTATGATTTTCATTTACTGAATATACTAATTCAAAACAGGAATTACCTGCAAGTACGCATTATTTAAACATAGCATTTAAGAATATTTAAATGAAGAAAGAAGACTAAAAGAAAAAATTTCAAAATCAGGTTTTCTCAAAAACATAATATATAGTGTTTGGTATGGTTGGAATTGGCTCAAAATGCTGAAAAACAATAGAAGTATCAGGGGGGAAAATATTGACATTTTTTCTTTTTTTTAAAATTCCACCTTATCTTGATTATTTGACCCGCGGCACATTTTCACATCTCCCGCAAGGCGCCCGTGGCCAGAACAAAGCTCCTAGAAGATGTGTGTATTCGCAAATAACACACACCGTGGAACACGGAGGACACGGTGTATCTCCGTGGATTTTCCACCGTGGTCTTTCCATGGTGGGGTGTATAAAACTCGTGCCGTGTACTGTATAGACTAACATCATGCTTGCCTACATTCAAAGTTTGTATGGCTCTGTCCCAAAACGCATTCAGCAAGTTATCAGACTAAAAGGACATCTCACGAAGTACTAAATCGTTGGATTGTTCATTTCTTTAATTTCCATGTTTGTTTTTATTAAAATATCAGCTGGCAAAATACTGATGTGTTCATCGTCAGTGTAAACACGCCGCCATTGTGACCGATACTTTTTGCACGGGTCTGTAATTATGGTACATGTAATAGACATAAGGACGTCATTTGTTTTAAATACATTTAAACAATTATGAAATAGGGTTGGGGATGACCCCAGGGTACTTAATTGCCAAACAGAATACTCAATGCATTTTGACACTTGCAGAAAGAATATTAATAATGGTTTAGGGGTGGGGAGCTCACAAAATGAGGGGGTTCGGATGCAAAAAATTTAAAGGCAAACACTTGTGTGTGGACATTACTTATGATAGCTTCTATTTTTGACTGGTGCTGACAGACAGACAGATAGATGCATAGATCTGCTGTGTCATACCAAACTTTATTGTACGTAACAAAGTTGTAGGGTACGTGTGACAAAGTGATACCCATATATTGCCGTGGTTTAAAGGTAACACAAAAATTGTGCAAACTGTCAGATTTTGAACATATCTGAAATATAATAAACATACCTTCATCAGTGTCCTCTCTTTCATTCAATTTTACTTTACTGAAATGAAAAAGTTTTAACATCAAACTATGATAGTCTTCTTTTGCAATCAAGTTAAACATTTTTTTTTTCTTTATCTTCTTTTTGTTTTATTACAATCAAGAATACATCATTCTCCAGACCTTATAATTTTGCATTCAAAACTTTATAATACATGATACTAACGAGAAAACATAACTCTTATTACTTCAAAACATGTAATTCATAGATTCTGTAAAGACAAACAATTTATCAAGTTTGTTGCAGCCACTACATCAATTTTTAAGAGATCGAAATTTATAACATCAAAAAATAATATCCGTCCCCTCCAACTCCTTTTGTCTAAAATATCTAAATTTGAAATCTTTTAAAATCAAAATTCTTATTCTAATGCAGAAAAGATCTAGACACCATATAGTGATGTCTAAGTGACAAAAATAAAGTTGTAACTGCATGTTGTAGACACAAGATAGAAGTGATGTCAATGTGGGGGAGAATTCTTTTTCAAAAAGACATGAACTTCTAATAACGTTGATGAGTTAGAATAAAGTAATGTTCTTTGAAGCATGATATGCCTTTTTCAATAACAATTGAAATAGCAAGGCTAATAATTAGAAGTTCCAGATATTACATGATATTCCATCATCACCTGCATATGGTGTGTATATAAATATCTCAACTGATTCAATATGCAAGAGCTTGTTCTGCGTATGATCAGTTTTTAAATCGAGGCAGGCTACTGACAAACAGGTTGATGGTGCAGGGGGTTCAACAGCCTCGTTTAAAGTCAGCATGCATTTTGCAAATTGTATGGTCGTTATAAGGATCTAGTTTGCCAATACAATCTGTCATTGGGTCAAATGCTGTCTAATGTGTTTCATACCAATTGTTAGGCCATGTTTGGCACACTGATTTTTGATTACAGATAACTCCCTTTACCTGACCAAGATATCAGGACATCAGTTTTTCTTGGGTGGCTGCTTCCATGTTCCACCCATCTGAAATTGTTTCAAAAACTTCGAAATATCTGACTGACTAATATGTGCAGCATATCTACAATCTACAATCTCTTGTTGTCTATGTCCACTTTTTGACAAACATATAATCACATTTCTAAAGGGGTAGACAAATAGTTTACTATTTGAAGCCATCGTCCTGATTTCCAGATATTTGACTGATGATATGTGTCATATTTATAGAATTAATACAATGATGTCATTTATACTGTAAGTACTCATAAACATCAACTCATGGCAACAGTTTCTTTAGATATCTGGGATATCCAGGGGTCCATGTCTGCCAAACTCTCTATTTTGTATTGCTTATAAGAGTTATGAGATTGCATGATCATTGTTCGTAACATCTTCACCTTTCATGCGAGATAACCTAAAATTGACTTTGCTATCATTGCTATTTCTGCTACCATTTTTATTACAGGTACTGTAGATAGCAATATTGAGGAATAACTTTGCCTTAAACAAATTAATATTCGTTGAAACAAGTACAAGTAAATATTTACCTTAGATGAAGATCTTTCTTTTTCCCTGAAACAAAAACATTTTTTTACTTATGATATCAAATGTATGAAAATCTAGTTAACATCTTGTGTGTTCTTATGTAACCTAGATAAAGTTTTGCTCGAAACATTTCACAGATTGGTGGTGAGAATATAACACAGACTAACCAAAGAGTTATATACCAAAACATAAAATGTGCAAACATATTTAAAACTAAACCTCAAATATCAATGATTAAAGTTACCTTCTGATTGTCGGACTCTTCGTAAGATAAATAGAATCCCAATAACTATAAGGACAGCAAACAGTGTTCCTCCAAAAGCTCCTCCAGCAATCAGTGGTAGACTGTCTGTTATGTCACCATTAACTACAGCAAGAATGATTTCAAAATTCTTATTCTTAAAGCAAATGAAAGGTTGCTGAGGCATATTGCTCTTTTATACCTTTTGATGTTTAGCATCTTTTTTTCTTTCTGAGGTCCTGTGAACATAGTTACTCAGGTACATTAGGTTAGGTGTTCTTAAAAGTAGGTCAAACTCCAAGTTCAATGTCATAAAGTGAAACTTTGTTACCAAAGCAAAGTCTTTTTGTCACAAGAAATGCACATATCATGAAATGTGAGAGCCCTATTACACACCATTCCAAAGTTACAAGCTAAGTTATAGTTTAAGACAGACAGGATGAAACCAATATGCCCCCTGACTAAAATATCGGGGGGCATAAAAGCAAGAAGCCCATGGGCCACATTCCTCACTTGAGTCACCTTGGCCAATATTTAAAGATTTTCCCTACACATATTTGCATGTAAAACTTTGATCCCCTATTGTGGCCCCACCTTACTCCTGGGGGCATGATTTTTACAAACTTGAATCTGCACTATGTCCACAAGCTTTCGTGTAAATGTAATCTTTGCTGGGCCAGTGGTTCTTGAGAAGGACAATTTTTAAAGATTTCCTCTATATATTTGTATGTAAAACTTTGATCCCTTAACAGGCGGAAATCGTATCTGACCCGCATTAACCTAACAACATAAAAGTAATTCTTATAATCTACCTTATATTAAATGTTTTCATAATGAAATGAAATGTTTCTATTAATTTTGTTTTTTTAATTTTGATATGTTTTCAAATCATCAATACTCAAATTATTGCTTTTTATACATCGTATGATTTACCGATTGCTTACAGTTATTAGACTTGCCTTTCACAATGAAGGAACGATGTAAATAAAGCGAGTCACTTCGTACACAAATTTCTCTAATTATTTTTTTTCCTTCATATTTTTGCTTTGTTTCAATTTCTATATTTTTGTTAAAGAGTTACCAGACTTGAATATACCAGTATTTCACCTTGTGTACCGTGGTACATACTGGCACCAGAAAAATACTGGTACACCTGGTCACCAGTAATACCGTGCACCTCTATCATCCATAGAACTTTTACGTTTAAAGGTTTTCACCGACAAGTTCATGATTTTAAAAAAAATGCCTCCCTCATCTATGAAAGGTGAATATAACGAACAGTAATTAATCTCATAACTCCTATAAGCAATACAAAATATTTTATTGGCAATAAAAGTGAAAAATAAAAAGTCTCCCTCCCTCATCTGTTTTTGAGAAAATTGGCCTGGGAACCAGATAATTAATTTTATGTGGCCTAAGCCACATGAGAGAAGTGTTTACAAATTAGTTTACATCCTCAACCCCTCTTAGATCCACTATAACGTTTAGGAAAGTAACTGGACCCCCTGTCTCGACATTATGCACATCTACAAATGGCAAGGAAGCATTGCATAATGTTTCAAGTCTATCAGATAACCCATAGAGGAGGAAAAGATTTTGTGACAGACTGACAACCTTACAGATGGATAGAAAAAAAACATATGCTCACGGACACCTATTTCACAAAACATGGATAATCCTCAAGACCAATAAGACTAACATGATCTTACTGTTCTGGATAAGGCTAAGGTACCAAATTCAGATCATGGAATGAAATAAAGGCATGGTCTGGAGTATGCATGTATAGCTGTAGCTCTCCTACCAGCCCAGAATGGGAGATGATTGATCATACATTTTGGTCCTGTTTTGTAATGATGTGCAGAACACAAAAGACTTTCTTTGATAACCAAGTTCAGTGTGGAATAATAACTTGAAAAGCTCCTATTCTGTCTCTAAATATTGCAAGGACTGACTACATCAGAATATAGTGTCAACATGTCCATCTGAAGACAAGCATGCATATACATGTTAGTAAAACTTTCTACACCTTTAAAAAGATTTCAAAGATATGTCTACAGTAATGTTTTGTATCTACCTTGTGTTATGCATTCTTTCTCTTCTTCAGAATATGTCTCTCCGTTGTCATTAAATGCAATGACTTGAAAGGAATATCGCATTCCATCTGGTAGCCCTCCAATCGTTCCATTTGGATTTGAAAAGACTGATGAATTGATTTGATTACCTTGAGCAGATTTATAGGACACAATGAATTTTTGTGGTGCTCCACCGTTAAAACTCGATGACCACTTTACCACTGCAGTTCCTGGAGCAAGCTCACAATTCACTGATATACTGTGTGGAGGGTCTGGCTTTCCTGCAATGGTATACATTCAAGACTTTTCAGTTTTTTCTGCATTGCATTCCCCTTTTTCATTAACAAGAGGTCCACATGCATACAGGCCTTATTGGTCACCTGAGTATTAGTTAAAAGTATCACTACTTGTTGTTTTCTTGCATCGCCACCTCAAAAATTTGATATAATAAAGTAGATGTGTCAGCATGACACAAATGCCCCCGCCTGCAGTAAAGTCAAATGTAGGAAATCCATTGAAGTATAGCATTGAATGTGGTATTCAGATTGTATGCTACACGCATTTAGTACAATTTAGAACTCAAAAACAATCCTATATATGTTTCAACAGCCATAGAATAAATACAACTCCATAAAAAAATAAATCAACTTCAATATCTCAAGGCGTTTAGAAAACAAGAGGCCCATGGGCCACATTGCTCTCCTGAGTCACCTTGACCCATATCTAAAAAAAATTTCAATATATTTGCATGTAAAACTTTAATCCCTATTGTGGTTCCAACCCTGGGGGCCTTGACTTTCTTGCATGTGCATTATGTCAGGAAGCTTTCATGTAATTTTGCACTTTTCTGGAGATTAACTCCCTAACGCATAGCTCTTATCCTTAGACGAATTTGACTCCACTTTTTTGGCACACTGTTTTACCCTATAATAGCTCTAAAACTTCATTGTTATTTCGGATTTCAAACATTTCGGTTGAGCATCACTGAAGAGACATTATTTGTCGAAATGCGCATCTGGTGCATCAAAATTGGTACCGTATAAGTTTTACATTGAGAAGATTTTCAAAGATTTTACAGATATATTCACATGTAAAACTTTAATTCCCTATTATGACCACATCCTAACTCCGGGGGCCATGATGTTAGCAAACTTGAATTTTCACTAAGTCAGCAAGCTTTCATGTAAATTTCAGCTTTTCTGGCTCAGTGGTTCTGGAGAAGGAGAATTTTAAATGAGCCCACCCTATTTTTGTGATTATCTCTCTTTGAAGGGATCATGGTCCTTCATTTAAACAAACTTTGAAAGCCCTTCACCGAAGGATGCTTTTTGCCAAGTTTGGTTAAAATTGGCCCTGTAGTTCTGGAGAAGAAGTCGAAAATATAAAAAGTTTACAGACAGATGGACAGACATTTGGATGGACGGACAGACAAAAGGCAATCAGAAAAGCCCACTTGAGCTTTCAGCTTAGGTGAGCTAAAACAAAGTCTGCAAAACTGGTTGTAAAAGTAACATTTCTACATTAATGGGGAACAATTCCATAAAAAAATCAACGAACCAAAGGAAAACTCTAACTAGATCTGTAACTGATCAATATACACTTGCCAATTCAATATCTTAAGGCGTCTAGAAAAAAAAGTGTGGAAAAATGGTCATAACAAACATTTGTCTAAGT